>NW_010163499.1:36471-67748 GCF_000695765.1 Mesitornis unicolor | reverse complement strand
ATTCTGTGATTCTGTGATTCTGTGTAATCTGATTGTTTTTTCAAAGATGCGCTTTGCTGAAGCTATTGTCTAAGTGCCAAATTAAGATGTTATAGAGTTTATACAATTTTGTCATACTGGTTCCTGTTGCTTGTAGATCCATAAACATGATTGTACTCTTAAGGAATATGTACATAATTTTTCAAAGTAATTAGATGACACTGTTTCAGTGTCATACTGTTTCAGTGTCATTCTGTTTCAGCAGAAAATACAACTATTTGCCAGAAGAAAAAATAAATACTCTGCCCAAAATGCTGTTTGAATTAGCTTTGTGATGTTTATGTTCTAATCATAATAATGGAAGATAAGAAAAATAAAACCAGACAGACCTTCTGAGTGAAATCAGAAACAAGAAACATTCTGACGCATATGAATAACTTCACAGAATCTCAGAATATTAGGAGCTGGAAGGGACCTTGAAAGATCATCCAGTCCAACCCCCCTGCCAGAGCAGGATCACCTAGACTAGGTCACACAGGAACATGTCCAGGCGGGTTTTGAATGTCTCCACAGAAGGAGACTACACAACCTCTCTGGGCAGCCTGTGCCAGTGCTCTGTAACCCTTACAATAAAAAAGTTTTTCCTCTTGTTCAGATTGAACCTCCTATGCTCCAGCTTGCACCCATTGCCCCGTGTCCTGTCGTTGACTGTCACAGAGAAGAGCCTGGCTCCTTTCTCCTGACACTCACCCTTTGCAAATTTATAAACATTCATGAGGTCACCCTTCAGTTTCCTCTTCTCCAAGCTAAAGAGACCCAGCTTCCTTCTGCCTTTCTGGAAGTGTGGTTACTGACTACTGTTATCTAGAAGACAAAGAATGTGGCACCCTAGATGGAGTCCCCCTTCAATTTCCTCCCCACCAAGAAAAAGATAGTACTTAAAACTTGACAATGAGAAATTTTCTTGTAAGGTTTCTTTCTAGAATTTTTTGTAGAAGTGAAGCCACATATTTTCTGATGCAGATCTAAATTTTTGAATACTCTTCTGCACAGACCACTGGGTTACATCTAAACTGTGTTTGGTTTCTAGTTTTGAGAACTGGCCACATCCAGGTACACTGACAGAGGTCTGCAGGGCAGATATCAGGCAAGAATTTTCCATGAGGTGCTCTGCCCATAAAACCAGTTTATTTTTCCTTCGAATAAGACAATAAACCAGAACAGAGACTGTATGGGGTCAGGAAATTTAACTCTAACCTGGAATTCTAGTGTCAAGCTCTCTAGACAGTATATAGGAAAATCCCAGAAGACCCTACTGAAATACATTTATCCTTTTCTAAATACTGCAGGACATGGAAAACAGTGCAGAAGGCTTCAGTACCACTAAGGTATTCTAAATGTGTAAAACAAGTAAACTCAGCTTAAAGTAACACCAAAAAAGCATGGGTTATACCAGATTCTAATTTGGATTATGGGAACTTGCTCTAACACTGCCAAAAAACAGAAAGGCAGAAGCAAAAGAAGAACGTGTCTGTGGTTCACTGGCTCTTCTGCCTAAATATAAATCACAGTTAATTTTTCATTTGATATTTGGAACAGAAATATTCTGAGCATTTCACCAAGTGAACCCTACAGGAATCCAGGTGGTAGCTGGATTTCAATATGGATGTGATGAAAGACACAAATTTAGATGTCCAGAGTAGGCTGGAATGTGATTTCTCCTATAAAGAAACATATTTTATGTGGGTGCTGACAGAAACACTAATACAATTGATGCTGCCAATTTACCACCCAACAAAAGCAGAAACAAACACAAGGAGCAAGCCTGCTGCTTTGACACATTTGAGAAGATGAATCTTATTATTACACAGATAATAAGGCTAAGAGGAAAAAATAACAAATATGTTTTATTTTGATTCTATCTGTCTGGGTCTAAAGCTGTTGTTTAAACAACATAGCCTTCCACACAGTATGTTTCAGAAAGGAACGTTTGGTTATTTATTCTCTGGCATAGAAACACGCACAATGCAGAAAGTTTTCCTACATCTAGCTGCAAATATTGAGTTACATTCCTATAGAAGCACAGATAAGACCTGGCTTAAAAGCCATAAACAAGGCATAATAATAGAGTTATGAGCTGGAAAGAGTTATCTAAAGATTAGTCTATATTATGTTCTCATCTGTCAGGTTCAGCCATTTATAGATTTGCAGTGTTAAAGCTTGTTGACTCAACCCTTCTCTTGGTTTTTGATTCTAATGCTTTAGTTGCTCTCAGAGTTAAAAGTACTGTTGACCTTACATAGAAATGATTTGCTATAACGTTTAATTTGAAAAAAATCTAATTTGCAAATGTAACTCAGGGAATTTTTTAATCCTGATGGAGAAATAACATGAGGTACATTCATTTGGAAGTTTAAAGCCAGTCTAGTTTACCTGTGGAAAGAGCTTGGTTTTCCTAGGTGAGCTCAAAAGCAGTTGAAATACCTTCTAAATTGTACCGAGTCATCTTTCTGATTCCTGTACCAACTAGAATTGTAACCTTATTGAATGGACTACTGCCACATCAGCCTGACATTCAGAAGCTGGATTTGCTTAGCCCAGTACATATATTTGAGCTTGAAACTCAACACAGCAGCTCTTCAGTTGTAAAATCTTTAATTTCGAAGGATTTTTGCTTGGTTAGATATTTATTTATTTATTTATTTATTTAAATCTGAATCATGCTTGATTGTGTAATCAACATATGTTTAAGTTTCTGGAAAATGTCTGTATGTGCCAACTAATTTTGCAAACCCCTAAAATTTATGGGCAAGCTTTATAAAACCTCAGACTACACACTGTTTATTTGCTGCTTAATCAGACATCCTTTGGAACGGTGTCCACACATCAGGATGCTTGTCCATTTTTTGAATTAATTGTCCAAAACTTAAAACTTTCCCTAGGCACTAGTGCATTTTTCTCCCAGCTATTTCTGTGTCGGAGGCTGGAGCACATCCACTTGTGATGGAGGACTGACTGTGGGACAGCTCAGTGCTTGAGGTGGCTGGTCCCATAGGTGTGTGAGTGGGGAGAGGATCTCCAGTAGTGGCATGAGTGACAGGGTGAGAGGAGGTAGAATAAAGGTGGTTCCCTGCTTACTGCAGGGAGCTTAGACAAAATGATCCTTAAAGGTCTCTTCCAACCCAATACATTCTACGATTCTATGATTCTATAGCGGACTGGTAGACTCTGTTGCCTTGATTACAGAGTATCATCACCTCATTGCCAGAGAAAATTTCTTGACTGGCCATAATGAACTATTTAAATTCAAAACTTAGGTCCTTTTAACTTCTGGATTTTTTAGAGCAGCACAGTTAATGAAGAGATGGGGCAGCACAATACAATTCTCTTGTGATTTTCTTTTCAGTCACAGAAATTAATCACAACCACAAAAATGACTGGAAGACCTGCCATATGAAGAAAGGCTGAGAAAATTGGACCTGTTCAACCTTGGGAAGAGAAAGCTTACGGGGGACCTTATTACCATTTACCACTACATAAAGGGTGGCTACCAAGAAGACAGAGACTCCCTTTTCACAAGGAGTCACATGGAAAAGATGAGGGGTAATGGACACAAGTTGCTTCCGGAGAGATTCTGACTGAACTCCAGAAGAAATTTTTTTACCATGAGATCAGTCAGACATTGGAACAATCTCTCAGAGGAAGTGGTAAATTCCCCTACATTGGTCAGTTTTAAGAGTCAGCTTGACAGGGTGCTGACTCATCTCATTTAATCTATACTTTCATCTTGAGAGGTTGGACGAGATGATCCTTGTGGTCCCTTCCAACCTGGTACTCTATGATTCTGTGTTTCTATGAAATTAGATCAGGACAATGACTTTAAAAGTCGAATGCAGCCGCAAGTGAAAAGTAATATATCAAATTATGCAGTTTACAGATTCTTTATGAAAGTAAATTTAAAGACAAAAGAGAACTAGGGCAAAGGAAAATCTAGTGCAAACCTGTGGACTTTGACTTCTCAGAAGGATTCAGAACTCATCTTCCTATTCGTGTATGTGCTGACAGTGCTGTTTGGATGTAATGGAAGTTAGATCTGATTTAAAGTGACTGAAATTACATTGTTTAGAGGAAATAATTTTTTTCCCCTCATAATTTTATTTTTCAGTTGTTGAACAGAAAAACAGATCTTGTTGCAGAAACCCAAATGCTTGTAGATTCTGAGGAGTACTAAAAGAGCTTCATCTCTATAACTAATTATAAGTATCATGCAACAAATTTTAAACAAATCTGTTATTCCTTAACATTTTAAAGACACATTTAAGGTTTAATTACAGGAACATAAATAGATAAATTAGAGTATAGGTTTGAATTGCATTAGGTAGTGTGTGTGTGAATGCTCTTGCTCAGTGGTAAATGTGAAATTGTATATGTTATTTTGGAAAACCTTACCAACTGTGAGATCAAAACAAAGGAGAGTCTGATCCAAGCATTCTTATATGAAAGTAAAATCATAAAATAAATACAAAACTTCTGTTAAAAATGGAACTTAAACCACCCTATTTCCAAAGGGTGTAATTTCTTAATAATAGGATTTAATGAGAAAAAGATCAAGCATAGTTTCTGCTTATCCACATATACTATGTAAAATGTGGAGCCTTTTGGCCTTGGAGCCCAAGAATGGGAAGGTCTGATAGGATATTTAGAAGAATGGCTCTACAGGAGATTCTGAATTGACCTTTATTGCAGTGAAGTCATACATACATACTAATAAAAAGCTGCAACTACCATAGATTAGCTTCACACTCCTGTCTGCAGAAATTACATCCTTAATACTAAAAGGAAACACAAATTGGGGAGAACCAATTTAAAGAAACAGATCAAGGGCAAAAAAGTAATATAGCACTCGCATGGAGAACTCCAACTGTTTTGTTTTTCTTATCTAGATAGGTTGGCTCCAGATGTGAAAAACTGGTAACAAACATTCTGTTGTTTAGGAAAATTTATAATTGATATTGTGAAAATTGACAAGAATTTTTATAGTTTTTCTTGCCTAGAGCTATTGCCTCCTTGTGATCTGACTTGAAGGGAAAAAAACTTTGAGAGATGCTTGAGATGAAATTTATTTTTAACGCTGTATAAAGTAACAGAAAAAGAAGTAGGCTGTGATTACTGGAAGCAACAGTCTTCATATGGACAATTTACTACTCCAGTAAGCCCCTCAGGAACATAAATGGTCTTAAATCAAAAGTAAAAAGGCCAGATGTAATTCAAGTCAGCGTTTGATTCAGAAAAGCATTTGCTTTACTTAGACCTTATGGAAAGTCTCATATCTTCAAAACTATGAACATGAAGGAGTTAGATGATTTGGCTAGACACTAGTTCTTTTCTTAGTTTGGACATAACAGGCTATTCATGAGAACCCTCTGACATCAAATAAGTTATATCCTTCCAGAGTAATTTAGAAAAACCCTGTTCTTGCTGCTGAAGCTTACTGGTCAAGCTGAAGTTAAGCAGGATGCATGGGGTGTATTAATTTCATGCACTGACAGGAACATTGCCTTGCAAAACTCAGGCATTATAGTTGCAAGAAAGCTGCTACTGTCCTCATATATACTGCAAATTGTCTACAAACTGTTGGAGAAAAATAATATTCTGAGTATTTGGACAAGGCACGATATTTGGAAGCATATTGGGAAAGATATTTTTTCTTTGGTAGTGAAATTAGTTGTTCTATGTCTAGAGCTAGAATCCTTTAAGAGGATTCACATAGCTGGAATCAGGAATTAGTGTGTCTTTTCTGGTATCCCATGTTTTCTCTGAATGTTGGTATTCAGGGAAGTTTCAATTCCTTCTTCTTCCATTTTGGGTAATCTTATGTCTGTGAGGCTCCCCAGGAAGGTCTGTGACAGAAGCTAACATTTAAGGAAATTAATGAAGAAATAGCCCCAATGTTTCTCCCTTCTTTGTCCCTGCAAGTATCCAACTCATGCAATGGGTGACTTCAAGGAATCTGGAAGGAAACTTTGTCTTAGCAAGATGATCTTTATGCATGAAGGAAGTGTTCCCAGTCCTGCATCATGTTTTGTCCTTTTGCAATGGGCAAAGGCATATAGAGACATGACTTATCTTTCTCCTTCTAGCCATTCTTCTGGAGATAGGGAAGTACTATCAGGTCTCTGGTCAGGAAGAGTAACTGTATTTCTCAATGTCTTCCTTCCTCACTGCATAAAGCCAATAAGGAATCCATTCCTAAGACTGGGAAGTAAAATGTCTAAATTGGGCAGCTTTTTTTTTTTTAGCTCTTTATGATTGCTTTCTATATCATGTTATTAAGTAATAACTAAACAGAAGTTCTGCTGATGACTTCTGTATAGAATACATACAGAATATACACAGGGCAACATGGCCTCTGGAATAGAGAGCACCTTCAGCAAGTTTGCTGATGACACCGAGCTGTATGGTATAGTTCACACACTGGAGGGAATGGATGCCATCCAGAGGGATTTTGACAGGCTTGAGAAGTGGGCCTGTGTAAAACTCACAAAGTTCAACAAGGTCAAGGGCAAGATCCTGCACCTGGGTCAGGCAATCCCAAGTACAGATACAGGCTGGGTGGAGAATGGATTGAGAGCAGCCCTGAGGAGAAAGACTTGGAGGTGTTTATTGATGAGAAGCTCAACATGACCTAGCCATGTGTGCTTACAGCCCGGAAAGCCAACTGTATCCTGGTCTACATCAAAAGAAACATGACCAGGGAGGCTGGATCTAGATGATCTTTAGAGTCCCTTTCAGCCATTCTATGATTCTATGGTAGTATAGATTAATGGTCTAAACCTGATGTAGATAATTTTATTTTGGTATGAAATAGCTATTAGAGGTGAGGTTGCCCAGATTCCTCTAAATTTTGAAGTAGTCTTTGTTTGTTAAAAATGTGTTAGGCAGTCTCTCAATCAGAGGGGACAGAGGGAGAACAGATCTATTTGTTTTAATAAGTAATGGATCCAAAACTGACTTGCATACAATTTATAGCTATTATATTGGGAACTTATGCCTGTGCTTTGCATGACATATGGCTATTTTATACATTCCTATCAGAAAAAAATTTGAGTTCATCGATTTTCTGCAGACTGCTATTTTCAAGAACACCTCACATATAGTTAATGTCCTTGAATGATTAGCTGTGAGAAGTGTGTGGGCGTAGGACAAGTTTGAACAAAATACAGTGTTTGTTATCGTTGACATCAAAGTAAGGGGTTTTTTTGCCGAGTATGTTTATGAGGTCATGCAATCTCAAAATAAACTCTTCTTACAGGATTAAATATAACTTTTAATTGTTATGTAGCTGATATAATAACCTAATCAACATCTTATCTTGGGTTTATAGAAACGTTATTATAAACATGCAGCTTTAACCTTCATTGATTTCAAGGACTCTGTCATTATCCCATTTTCCAGGGTAAGGTGATTTCTAATTACTGAGCATTCTGGTGCTTAATTTCATGTGATAAGCCTGAAACTAATAGATAAACGGTCTCACTTCATTCTGAGGATAAAAGCATTTGTAGAAAACAGAAAAGATAGAGAAAAGACATTTGAAAAGAAAATTACAGACAGTACATAGAAACATAAATTTCATACAGCAAAATACCATTTAAACGTGGCTCACCTACAGTTTCTGTTGGGCCACCAAGAAGTTTTTCTGTGTGATTTTTTTTTTAGCACTGTGCTAAAAAACTCCACCAAAGGAGGTGATAATTTCATCTTTTTAGCCAAACATCTAAACATAGGGAACCCTGCACTAATAGGAGATTCATTATTCATTAGGGTATTTTCTTTGTACTCTTGACTGTTTGCTTTGAAGAACATATGTGGTTTATAATTTCAAAACCAACAAGATCTTTTGAAGACTTATTTTTTTGCAAGTTCCATTTTTCAGCACGTGCAGAGCAAAAACTGAATGTCGTCAAAACAGTGTTTGTGTAACCCGTCTATCTAATTCCCTTCCACCACTATCATTACAAAGGCAGGTAAGTTTCTTGTACTTAGCTCATGTATTGTTACTCCCAAGATTTTCATCAGTGGAAAATAATGCCAGATGAAGCATAACCAAGAACATCTGTGTCAGTTAAAAAACTCTCCTTTTTTCTTTACCCTCTGCTCATGAGCAGCTATATTTGAAACAGCTGGTCAGCCTCAGCTTAAAGAGTTCTGAGGACTACATATATCATTGATTTTCATTTTAACCATTCAGCAGTGGGACTAAGTTGCTAAGTTGGAGATGCCAAACTAAAAGTAAATGTCTGTTCAGACTTGATATCTCTGCAGATGTCAGGTCTTACAAAACTGCACTCTTACCTGATCCACTCCTCAAGTGTCTTGTAGTCAAGGGAGCGTCATTAATCCTTGTCTCATTTCAACACCAACTGCGTGACATTGCAGAATGTAGAATGTATAGTGCCATGGCTCAATATGGCTCTAAATGACAGAGAAACACATAAGAGAAGATGAAACAAATATATTTTTGATCTTTGTATTATACACTCTGTTGTACAAGAAGTTAACATAAAAATTGTAAGCCAATCTTACAGAAAATTCAGAAAATCCTCTGATGACGCATCAGGCTGAATCATCTCTTTGCCTAGTAGAAATACATCCTTATAAGTGACTCTGGTTTTGTAAGTCAGGATTTCTCTATGTCTGTCTGGGGCTGGGGGTTGTATATTTTTTAAACTCTGTATTTATTTGATGTCTTTCTTAACTGTATCTTTCTGAAGATGGTTTCATAGTATAGCAATGGAATTTTGTAGATAATTCCAAGAATTAATGAAACGTCACCAAGGAGCCTCTTCTAGTATGTATAAAATAAACTCTGATTCAGGAAACATGATTTAGTGGGAACCCCTGGAAGATATATCAACATTTTACCAGCTGATAAAAATATACTATAGGTTTGGTAGGTGTACATATCCTTGAACTCTCTAGATGAATCATAATCACGTTGAATTCCTTTAGTAAGAACAATAATGCACCCTTTCTGAAAAGAAAAATCCTTGGATACTCATATTTTTATCCTTTCCTTTCTGTTGTTGCATCATAGGAGGAGAGAAGAGAAACTGAAGGCATTATTCTTAAATACCACAGAGAGCTCTAGCTTTGATAGCTTCCCAGCTATCAAATATTTCCTGGTATTTCTGTTAGTGGTGTAGGGTACGGGCTCTATCATCAAGTTCAGATGTTTTGTCTCAAAGAGAGAGGGGCTTGTTATTTCCTAGCAGGTTGCAGAATTATTGCTGTAGCTTGAGGGGCTGAAATAGAAGCAGATTCATTCTTGTGTCTGTCTCATGATATTCCAGGTGTCTATTTAGGGTCCTGCAGTTCATTACAGAAAAAAAACCCCAGCCATTAAAAACACAAACCGTTGCAAGTCTTAAATGCTGGAAAATAATTTGTCTGGCAAATTATGTAACACTAAAAAGTGTATTGATAATAGTCTTCCACTGATGTCTAAGCTGTGCCAACAAAGAACAGGCATGCTAGCAACGGATAGTTATGTGAGCTGTTCCTTTAGCTGAAATGTTGACAGCTGGATGGTTTTTGTTGCTGAAAGTCAAGTAGGTCATTGCTGCTGAGCCTGATACAGGTATGCATACAGTCAGCAGCTGCTCACTGTACTAGACTTAGAAATGTTTTCACTAGCTATACTCTTTGCATATATGCAATTAATGTTACAGAAATGTAGACCACTCACAGCAGCAGTCAAGACCTTTTCTTACATTGGGGCTGTGCTCAGTATGGGAGAGTGTGGGGTGTATGTCTGTCAACAGAATCTCGGGCATGACTTTGCTATTAATCATTTGTCTTTGCACTGAATCTTAAAAAGGACTTAGACTTTACAATGCCTTATGTTTGTGTAGTGGGCCCTTACATTAGCATTCAGAGGCTATGTAGGTTGTCTAGGCTTCCTAGAGAGTGCAAGGTTACAGTGAAGATATGTCCATGCTATGTATCTTAGAGAGATGTGAGCATGAGTCGGGTACTGCAGTAATGTGGTATTTGGCTGACTGTCTAAAGGCATTCAACACAACCAACATACTAAGTAAAAAAGTCCCCTGAAATGAGACTGGCAGGTGCACAGTTACTGAGAGCTATCCAAAGTACCGGAGATGCTAAGCTCTGTCATGTTGAAGTTACTCCTGAAGAAACCACTCCCTTCCATTGATGAACATGGATGTCATCTCCAAAGGGCTAAGATTATTTCACTCATTTCTTTGTAAAGCATAGCTGCCAAAGGAAGAGGACATGCTGAGGAACTATTCCTTTTCCTACTCACCTCTTTACAGTATGTCAATAAGTAAATCACTTAGACACAGAAAACATGCAATCTTTTTCATTTTGTGCTTTAGGTTCTTAAAACCTTCATTGTTACCTACACTTTGAACAGAAGAGTCTAGGGTCAATGTTGAAAAAATGACCAAATACCACTCCCATCCCCAGGTTTAACTTAAATTATTATCCAAAAAAATTGTACAGAGGAACATTACAGGCAAAGTAGTGTTTAGTAGTAGTGGCAGATTTATTGATGGATCACATAGTTGTTGGATGAGAACTCTTTTTTTTAACTCTGTGTTGTAATAAGGAGCCATGGATTCAGTAGTGAAGCTAATCTTTTAAATAAAAAAATGCATTACTTCTGAAAATGTGTTAATCTGTATTTCAGATATGACTGAAATTATTCCTGTGTATAATATTTTTAACATGTACATGTAAGCATGCACAAGCACATGCATACAGATAATGAAGGGCTTAAGGACGTTTTGATCGAGGAGGCATGTTGCTAATGCATTGCTGGTAAAGACTTTGTCTCCTAATGTCATTTGCACAATTCTCATATTTAAATAGTGCCATTAGTTTTCCACTGTGATTAAAGTAGGTCGTTATTTAACTACAAAATGGCACAGTGTTAATGCTCAACACTATTTATTATCAAAACATGCATATGTATGTTTAGCTTTAAGTGCTGAAGTACTGCATTTAATTCTTGTAATGTGCAACCCAGAGTTTGATCAGAGCTAAAAATCTTGAACATCAACTCAGATTTTGATTAGTGGCACTTACAAACTGAGGGAGAGACATTTCGTATTACATGATCTACATTTTAACTCCATTTGGCAGAAAGGTAGAATCATTCTTTCTTGCATAAAAAACTGCAAATCAGATAAGAATTGATTATATTTGTTGGTTTAATGAAGTAAGACAGTGGATTTCTGACTAATGCATTGGAAAGTATTTATATAATAGAGAGTCCTGCCATTATAAATCACTTTGTGGTGAATGCAACAATTTTTTATTGGAGGTCACCAGAGTTAGCAGAAAAATCAATTCAAATCAAATCACACAGACCCTGTATACATCAGAAGACTGCAAAGGAATTAATACACTTACATATTTGTTCACCATGCATGCCTAAATTAAATATTAACAGTTTGCATGAAGATGAAGATGTCTTGCATTACAACCAGTTAATATGTTTTTATGCCAGGCAGTCCAGGTACCTGTTCAATACAGACTGTCTGGAGTTTACGTTTAAAAAAACCAAACTGTGTCCTGTTGGCTAATGAATATATTGACAGTGTTTTTTCCACTATAGAGACCAGGATCCAGTTTTCAAAATGTGATTAACTGCTCTTACAGTTACATTACTTCTTTTGGCAAGAAAAGTTCAGTTCTGAACTTTTAAACATTTTTTCATGTTGTCTACATTAATACCCACAGAGCAAAATTGCTCCAGTGGCTGTTGTTGAAGCCATTTCTGCTTCCTCTATAGCTCAAGTTCAGAACCTACTATCTCATAATTATGCTTAATGAAAAAATTCTAAAATATAATATTTTCCTTCTTCTGTTTTGACAAAACCTGGCACAAGGGTACATTGCTCGGAGACATAGAATGATGGGTCTTGAACTGTTGGTTTTTTTTGCTAAAAACAGTAGCAGTTCTGTGTCTCTGAAACTGAAAACCCCTATGTAGTTATGAGGCAAAAACTAAAAAAAAAAGCCGGTTTCTTTTGATATCCTTTTTTCCTTTGGGAAAAACTAACAGACATTTACTATTCAATCTGTCAAAAGCAAAGGATCGTCGTGTATGTTTGTCATTTCTTCCCTCCTTTATTTTCTTTTAGGTGGTAGTAATTGATGTAAATTCTCAAACAAATAGATTTCTTGGAAGATTTTAATGCTTCTGATCTGAAATTACTTGAAGTTTCTTGTGCCCACTTGGACTTAGGACTCCAGAAGAGATGATGCCATAAGAAAAGTAGCAAGAAAGAAGAGCAGAAGACCTGTGGGGTTGATTTATATCCTCTGGAATCTTACGGTTAGTTCACACAGCAAAGTATTGGTGAATGACAAAGGATTTCAGATGTAGAATGGGAAACATCTGAGCAAAACATCAATAAAAATGTTAAAAAACACCATCTCTTCAGCAGCAGAAATACCACTTAGTGCGATACTCTAATGGAGACTTCCTCTAATATTTATGTGCATGATTTGTTGTGCAGAGGATGCCCCTAGTTCCCTAGATGTGTAAGAAGGAGTCAATTTATGCTGTGTGTCCTGTTCACCACCATGACACAGTGTATCAGTGTTAAGGTTGAAAACTCTATCTTGGTTGTGCTGAGTTCAGCAGCGAATGTGGCTGTGTTATCCATATTGATGAACACTGGAATGAAATAAAAACCTTGACCATTTTCATACTTTTTTCCATAAACTTGTTGAAAGCAAAGGTAGAGGGGTATTATTACAAAGGCTACATATTAAAAGCAACCTAATATGTGACGAAGTATTTGACTGAGAGAAACTCAAGGAAAGCCAATCTTATCAAGCAACTTTGTACTAAACCTTTAGTCGTACTAAACCTTTAGTTGCACTAAACCTTCAGTGTTTTCAAGAACATGCAAGTGGGTTGTGGCTTTGCAGTGCCACAGGCTGGTAGCTTGGCATGCTTCTGTTGCCTCTGCTGAAGGTAAGTCAATGGCTTCCAGTGTGTATATTGTCAGAACTTAATTGTGTGTTCATGTATCAATAATATTGTAGACCTTCTAAGTTATATACTTGGTTAACCAAAAGGTCTCTGAGCAGCTATTGTTCTGCAGTGCCCTATTCAACATATAAGCTGTAAACTAAATGACAGGAATAATTATAATGTCAATTAGATTAACAGTCAGTCAGCTCCTGGCTATAGAACTACAGGACATATTTAAGAAATCAGTAATCTAAATTTAAAAGCACAAACTCCAGAGAAATGGACTACATATAAGCCCTTTCCTGGGTTCTGCAGTTACATGAATGTAATTAGAGTAGGAATAGTTATTGAGAGTATAGAGTAGGAACTTGGGGAATGAAAGAATGCAAGAACTCCTTCCACAATTTTCTTACACTTTCTTATGAGTTAAGCTTCATGTCATGTAGAAGGGACAGTGGTAACAAAATCCTCACTTTATTTACACCTGTGTAGCTCCATTTGGCCCTAAGCCTGAAATAACATGAGCAAAACAGAACCACTTTCATTGGGCTGTGGCCCCTTTAGTGCACTAATACAATAACATGGGAAAAAGCAGTATAAAATTAGATTAAGAAAATCTTAAACACATTCCCAAGACCTATAGACTTGTACTTGCACTTTACTTTGTAAACAAAATCACTTTCATGTGTGCTAGAGCCATCTATTAATACCAAAAATAATTTGAGTCAAAATAGATCAGGCTAATTTTCAAATTTCTGAGGTACCTAGTAATAATGTAAATGAAGTATTTCTTTAGGAATCTAAAAATTGTCACCTTACATAATAAGGCAACTAAATAAGGTTTCAGCACCAAAACATGATAAATGTGGATTTGTTTCACCTTAAACAATTACATTGGGCATACTTTTTCCTCCAATTATTATTAACCCCTGAATTCCTGTTTTGCTTCCAAACTGTGATGTTCCAAAGGCTGAGAGAAAACTGTATGCTGTTAGAGATACTATAACACAGGAATGAGTAAGAGTTTTGCTGGGAGCTGACTAATGGAGTGTTTCCTTGCATATATGAATACCCGATGCGGTGCAGGCTGAAATCTAACAACCGTACATCTTACCGACAAAAAGTTAGTTCTTACTGCTAGAATTAACTTGACTTATGTGAAACATTCATAACTTGAGATCATCTTTTTTGTGTTTTGCTGGAAAAGCCATGCCTGATGTTTTCTGCTGTAACACATTAAATTTAATGTAACTGAATGTGATTCTGCAAAGTGGGTAGGCAGTATTTCCTGTGCTAAATTTACCTCTAACAGAGAGGTTACTCAAACTGAACCAATATAACTCCTCTTATGATGTATTATTCACAGTTGTGGATTTATTCTTAATCCCATCAGCTTTACCTACAAAGAAATTGGATGGTCCTTTTGAGGAAAGCTAATCTTAAAGGTGTTCATAAAAACTATGCTAGTAATTACCATGAAAAGCATTGACTGAAAGTCTGGTAGACCTCTTCTACAAAACTGGGTCTAATTTTTCTCATCTTTACATAACACAGTTATCTCAGGTTTATTTTGGCCTATGTAGTCATGTTTAATCTTTCTATTACAGACTTTCAAGATGGAAATTATGGAAACAGGCAATAATTTTGCTTTTTCTTAGTGTGCAAAGCACTGCAAAACAGAGTACAAAGCATTGCAAGTTTTGCAGGGTGCAAAATACTATTAAGTCTTGTAATCTTTCTCTATTAAGGCTATGAGACTTTTTGCAGCTTGAAGAGTTTCATTTTTCTCAGAGTGGATTATCAATCCTTCTGCAATCAGTGACCTCTTACTACAATTTAATTAGAGATTATTGTTATTTCCAGGTTAGATGGATAAGGTTACAGTTCGTGAGATTCAAAATATTGTTATTACTGATGACATTAGGATGTACTGATCTAGGAAATATGATGCTGTAAACTTGAAACAGTTTGAAAGGTGATATTAATTTTACAGTATAAAATTAACTTCTCAAAGACTTAGTCAGTATCAGTGTGCCTGCCACGCCAGATAATTGACAAAGACAGAATGATTGAAAACAAGTTTGTAGTCTAGATAAGGCACATTCATAAATGTGCTAGATACAAGGAAAGTCACATTAAAAGCCCAAACATTTCCATTGGTACAGGGAAACTGCAGGCTGGCACGAGGTACCTTTTTGGCAGACCTGTTCCCTTAGCTTGATGTGCCAGGCCCTGACAGCTGGTGATTTTTGGGTTTTGTCAAAATGGATCCTGCTCTCAAGTTCTGCTCTGTTTTCAGTGTCTTAGCACAAATCCAAAATGATGCTTGCAGTGTTTGGGACATAGGTGACGGAGCAGTGAGTTACCCAAGTATGTACCATATTCTGACAAATTCAAGACTGGAGTTTGGCGTGAACAACAAAGGTAATATTTTGCCTAGTTTTCAGAAGCTGGGTATTGGCAAGGAACTAAGACAGAGTTTTAGGAGTGATAGAAATCTTGCCTATAAAAAAATTGTGTATGACTTGGAAAATTATGTTTCTAGCATAAAACACTTCAGAGATAGGTGTCAGTGGAAAAGTTAGATAAAAAAATCTCATTGGAGGAGAGAGTGTACTTTTTATATATAATCTTCATAAAATGAGCAAATCTAAACATTTCATAAAGGAGCCAGGGTATAATGAAAGTCACTTCAGTTTTTTGAAGACAACAGTAAACGTATATTTGGATGCTGCTTTTCAGAATAAGATGCATATTATGAGTTGGGTGTAGATAGCCAAGACTGTGTAGAATAAAAACTGGCACTGGCAAACAGGTACAGGTCACCAAGATTTTCATTGGTGTCAGAAAGTGAGAGATCGGTCTCCCCAAGTTAGTTCATGTCCCTATAATTGCTATTGTTTCTATTTTTATTATTTTTCTACTTTCCAAAATAACTCTCATTAATTTTTGATCTATCCCCATGTTGCTTGTATGTCATATTCTTTTTTAGTTTTGTAATGTTTTTTAAAAGTGGGCCGCACTACTATATATTTAGTAGCAATTAGTGCAACATTATCTCTTCAGGCTCAAGGGTGTTTGCCTACTTTTATAACTGCAGCATGATTGTATTGGTCAGTTTTTTAACTTCAGAGAATGATAAAAATATTTATGTGCTGCTAGTCCATTTTTGGGACAGTCATCTGAGCACTTGTCTGACCCTCCCTTTTGTCCTGCTATAATCTAAACCAAGTATCTTTTTGCATTCTGTTTTGATCTCCAGAGTCAGTTCCTTTTTGTGCTGATGCATAGTCAAAGAACGTGTTCATGTCACACCATGGAGAGTATTCTCAGTTAGTATTACAAGAGTTATACACATTTACAGGGAGAACAATATCCCCTTGTGACACAAACATTTAGTTGCAAGTCCTCAAATAAAAGAGAGTGTAAGAAGCATTTTAAATCAACTGTCATTCTTGTTAATATCTCATTACAGTATTATGCTGGTGGAATGTATTACTTTTGCAGTAGAGAGTTGTGTGCCCTGAGCTGCACAGACAGAGGCTGAGAGCTGGCCTGTACTGTCTCTGGGCAAACTCCATCAAAAATGGGACCTGTTGTGTGCAGACCAGCTGAAATGAGCATGGGCAACCATCACCAGCACCATTCAGCATCAGGGCTGTTCCTCCCTGCAAAAGGTCCTAAAGGATGGACACAGAGCAACATTTATTGACGTAAACGATATTTTAAAGATCCTGCACATTTGCAGGAGACTTTGCACATTGGGTGTTCCAGATCTAGTCGTTTTGGAAGCAGAGAGCCTTAAGGTATTTTTTGAAATGCAAACTACATATCTGTCTTCACAGGGTGGTTTTGTTCTTCCCTTCCTAGGACAAGGAGGAGGAGTAGTAGAAGTCTGGGTGAGAGCTGCAGAGAGGCCTAATGATGACCTGCTCCAGCCTTGGGATCTTATTACCTGCCCAGGCATAGAAACTCATTACCTGCCCAACTATGGGAAATGAAGCAATTAGAAACAGCTCTTACAAAAGGGCAAGGGAGACAGTGGGTTAGCTTTTTCAGTGGCAACACAGTGAGAGTTGATCAGGAGAGAAATGAAAAGGATATTTAATAATGCTAAAGGTATGTGTGTTTTATTGGTCTAGTAGATGAGTTTTATTAATGTTCATGGGAAAAGGTGTTACAAGTTGCTATGGCATTGTGAAGATTGCTCTCTGCTGTGGGCACTGGAGCCTCTTCAGTGGGCCGTGCTGGGTATAGTCCTGTGGTCTTGCAGTGCAGGAGCTTTCAGAGCTATTGGGCAGACTGAATTGTGAGGACAGCAAGCTGGGGTCACTTGTCTATGTCTATGTTGGTATGGTCTCATCTCTCTGTGACGCTGTCAGCTTCCCTGTGGGCCAAAGCAAGATTCTTGGTTTTCTGCTGAAACTGAAGGCTCCTCTTTTTTCACTTCAACAGATCTCCTGAGTGTATGTGGCTATGTCAGAAATGTAGCTATTCATGTATGAGGTACCAAATCTTTTGAGATGGAGATGCTAATTTGCATGTTTGACTAGTCTAGTTGGCTTTTCTTCTGCCTCCTGGGTTACTACGGGTTTCTCATACATCTAACTGTAATGGGGCGGCCTACCATCTTTTTTTCTGCCATACCTGTAGTCCCCAAAGTACATAATTAGTATATGTGTTAAATATATTTAAAGATAGTGATTGAAAAGGACCCTTCTCTGATACCTGCAGTACTATGCAAGATCCTGCTATATGTGGATTTGGCATGATTATATTGACATAATTTTTAGACAGACTTTCATACCTAGACAAACAAAATAAATGTTTAGAAAGGATGAAGCTTATGATACCAAAAAACGTTTGACCTCTTGGATAAATTGCCTTTACGCTCTTATTGCTCTTTTCGACAATTTTGAAGCAGTTTTGGATTATCTTGGTTATTTTCGCAGCTGACTTCTAAATTGTTTTCTGTAAAATGCATGTTTGTTTTACCTGCATACAAAACCTGAATTGGATCCATCTCAGCTGAGTAACATTGTGTCTACCTTCTGCCTGTCCCTTCCCCTTAGCTGCATATCTATCTTAAATTAAGGCCAATATTTGTAAGTTATTTATGGGAGGTTCTGCTTTTTCTGTAAACTGGCATACAAGTGTCTGCTTAGAAATTCTTTTTTAGACCTGCTTTTTGTTACCTCAAGCCACTGTGTTAGTTCAAATGCCATAACTACAAACAATGAGGAAAAAAAGGAAATGAAACTAAGCTCTGCTAGCATAGACAAAATTACATTTTGGTATTGGTAGTAAAGAAGATATATATTTTGTGTGATGGCTGTGAAAATGGTTTTCTTTCCAAAAAATGTTGATGTTGCAGTACTGAAAGTACAAAGTAACTGTTGCACACTGAGTCATTGAAGGGTATGGACTAGGGAGAGGAATTAATGCAAAAAATTACAGCAAGCTTTTAAAGCTTTTAGTACAAGAAACTTCCTTTTATGTCAACAAACTACTATCTTGGAGCCTTGAAGTGTTTGGGCCCTGGGGTTTATAATGCCATTTCACGTCCCATAAAGGCAGACTACCTTTGTAAATACGTGTTGGGGAATTTTAAAGTCAAAAGATGTTGAGGAAGGACCCTTTAAGATTTGGGCTGCTCAGGCTTACAGCCTCTCAAACATAACAGGTCTCACTGAAAGCAGTTTGGCTTCCCCATGGTCAGATCCTATTACAAATCATGCTTTGTGTTCAGTCTTGGATCTATGTGCAGTTGGGACCAGGCTTCAGGTTTGATATAGCAAAATGAATCCTTATCTAAAGAAAACATATTTCTCCCTTTTGGATACAGTTTTGAGAGCCAGAATATAAAGTATTGACAGAACTGTACCAATTATGAGTGGTGATAAAGTGTCCCAAATCCCTGCTTGGGAAAGCTGCTAGAAGAAACTTTTCTGTCTCCTTCTGACCCCTCCCTTCTCTCACCAGTTTCAAGTAGACTGTAGCAGACTCTTCTTATCTGGAAAGGAAATACCCTGTGAATGAGAACCGACAGCTTTTTGACCACAGTGCCTAAACAATACCCTTAATGGAAAAAGGCACATCATATGACTTAGTGTTTCCAATCTTAAATAAGGTTGATCCTGAAGATTTTCCTTAATTGCCCTGGTGGAACAGAAAATTGACAATTGTTTCTATTAGGCAGGCAGATAGACTTCATTGTCAGCTTGTGATTTTGGCTAGGAACTTATGCATCAGTTCTTGACGATGACTTAATAAAAAATAAATGCACGTGATGCCATACAGAATGTCTATCATGAGAGTGCTCTCCTGTGATATGTAGTCTAAAAGCTATAGTAACTGAAAATTTAATATCCATTATAGTGTAGTAGACTTGCCTTCCATTAAACTAGGTGCAGCACTTAATGAAAAGTTTAAAGGAGAACTGTTTTCTCTGTGACTTTTCTGAAAATGTATATGAACTTCTTTGCAGTCCTATCAGTGAGAGCTGGTAGAAGCAACAGGCTTCTAAAGATTCTAAAATTTCTAAAGAAACTGAAAATATGTTATTCTAATTTTCATACTGATTCTCAGTTGCTCATCTAGGCTGTTTCTTTCCTGAACCTTCTCCGGCTCTAACTTACAGGTTAAAATACAAGCTATTCACCAATCTGGGGGCAGGGGAAAGAGAAAAAAGCATTTTGTAATTTGCGTGGCTTTTCCTGTACTTGAATACAGTATGGGAGGGTGGAATGAGCAGAGGTGTGAGGGCAGGGTGAGAGAAGAAGTAGGGGAAAGAAGAAACAAGAGAAAAGAGAAGCTGTGAACTGTGAATATCCATTGCTTTGCAAGTTTACTCAAACTACCTTCCAGTGAATTTTTTTTAGGACTGATCAAGTCAGTTACACAGATGTTGAGTTATAGGTGAACTGGGTTGTTGACCTCTTTGAAACGCTGGTATTTAGCTGAAAATTATCAACTAGTATGTTACCTGTGCAACTTGAATGCAATGCTGATGCTGATCATACACAATTTTTCTGTGTAAGAGACACTCCCTCTTTTCCCTGGGAGGATCAAATGCAAATAATGTTGATCGGCCTTGAGGTGTCATATGTCCAGTGAACATGAATTTTTTAAGAAAGCTTAGTGCTTTGAGAAATTAGTGGAAGTAGACTTAAAATGTCTAATCAAATGAACCAAAAAAGTCTCTCCGCTTTTCAGAATTTAGATGAATCCTTATATACATAAAAATTAGTTTTACCTGTAGCCAGGTGATGTTTACCACACATCATCAAGCTCCAGTCCCTTGTGAACATGTATGGAAAACTGATGATAGCTGAATAAAAATACATATGTTTCAGTACAGAAGAAACTAAGTCTTCTAGGATGGGGAAGAAAAGAAGATGAAGAGAAAAACATAATCTTTCTTGAAAATGACAAGCTGCTCTAGCTAGAACTTCCGAGCTGAAATACTAGCCTGAGGCGCTTGTCAAGCATGGACTATTACACTCCAACCAGTTTAGCTTTTGTGAAACTATCATCAACAGCAAGTACTGAGAAGTGTCAGTCAGTATTAGCCAGATAGGAGTAAGTGCTCTGCTAAAACACTTGCACATCCATTGTTGTTTATAGTGATAAATGAACCATTTCTCTCTTAGAGGTAAACAACACCCTACAAGGGGTGGGGGAAGAAGTTGCCCCAAAGTTTGGAGTGATCAAATAAAAGCATCTTGTTTTTATTGCCTATTTTGCTGTCTTGCCCGTAAGGTTTGTTCTGGTTTTGCTATTGACATCCACAGTTGCACATCAGCATAACATTTAGTACGAGATTAAATGAGTAACATGGGGTTAACCTTATCCTTTGTTCAAGGCTGAGAAACTGCTACTGATTCAGTGTGTAGTGTCTGGTTGATGACATGTATTTAAATTTGTGTATTACCATGTTTCTCCACATAATTTTTGGAAGAAGACAAAAGCTTTGTTCTGCCTTTCTACAGTGAATAAGTAAAATTCTTTAAAAATACAGCTTAAAGACACAATAATGGGCGTTTATTAGGAGCACCTGAAGCAATTTCTTTTTGTTGTTTAGAAATTGTCCTACTTCTGCTTTACAAATGCTTGCCCACCACATTTTAACCATCTGAGTTTGAATTCAGACTAGGTTGTTTGTCTCATTTTAAACTTCCTAACTCATTCCTCTTTGGAGGACCTTCCCAAAACAAACAAACAAAAAACCAACAGGTGTTACAGAAACATGCTTTTCCTAATAATAAAGTAAAGCTAATGTGTGTGTGGGAATCCTAGAAAGTTTTTAAATGGTAATATTCTGAAAGATGAGTTTTTTTCAATAATCTGAAAAGTGTTTCAATGTTCATTTATGCTTGGTTTAGCAGAAATTTTTTTTGAGTCTTGTATCAGCTTTGAGCAAGTTTTAACCTATGGAAGTTTATAATAAAGTATTGTTCAGGGCAAACAAAATTCAGTAAAATTGTACCAAAGCTTCCATACCTAAGAAATGAGCAGGAGGAGTCTCCCATTATTTCAGTTTCTATTATTATCATTTGGAAAATGTGAAGACAGTCTGATTTCATGACAGAAAAAATGGTGAAAATGTGAGGGGAACTTAGACAATTTGGAACAAGTAAGACAAAATTGAGATGGTAGAAGCAGCAAATCGCCCCCTTTACCCAAACCTCTCTACTCCCCCTCCAGCCCCAAACAAAAAAAAATAAACCCTTGAACAAGACTAGAGAGCAATACACAGGCAGAGTAGTTTATAGCGATGCTGTGTCAAAGAATTGAAGTATGAACAAGAATTAAGGAAAATCAGTGCAGAACTAGCAAATATCTTCAGTCAGAACACTTACTGTTATGGCAAATATGCATACAACGCTTTTTGATATTGCAAGAATGGAGTATATAGAGTATTTAAATATTTAACATAATTTCCATGGATTTATACAGTATTTAGTCTTTTATAAACTGACATAGTGACAAAACTATTTCTAAAAACAGTACTTAATATACATTGTTAACTCCTGGTGATATGAGTTCAATCGTTCTTATTTTGGAGGAAAAAAAATCTGTTTTACGTGGAGAAAATTGGATTACATCTTAATAGAGAAAAGAGTAGCTGGTATGTACCAAGGGAATCTGCAATGCAGCATATCTACAAAAGAAAATAGTTCATAGCACATCAAATCTGAAGTTATTCTTCAAGAACAGACATTTTTCAATATAATGATTTTCACTTTTATCTGCTTTTAATGTGCTGTTAACTTACTGCAAATCTTGCAAGTTATAAAAAGCTTTTGCCTTGAAAGTTCTTGGCAATGAGAATTTCCATCTTGACTTAAGGCCTAATGTTATCAGGTGAGGAGCAGCCTCCAATTTTTTAAAGGTAAGAGCTAGCCTACTATGACATTCAGTAGCCTCTAAGTTAAAGCCTGTAATGCTTGATATCTTGCTGTTAATGCTGGAGAAAAACTGAAGGCAGAAACAAACCCATAAATATATTTGTAAGTATCAAACTGTTGAAACTGGTAACAAAACCATGTAACTAGTCAAGTTTTTTGAACTGAATTGTGTAACAGTAGTACTCGACTGCAGTAGAATTAAGAGGTTGAATGAGAAGTTCAAGGGGTTATGTGGGTAGGATTTTATTCTGTAGTAGTGTAAGGGATCTGATATTTTACTGTAGAGAAGCTTTACTCATAACTGAACAGAAATCAAAAGCAGGAGGAAGCTTTACCTGCTGTGCTGCACAAACACTTCCTTCCCCTCGTCTCCGATGTGCAAGCTCTCCCGTCCTCTCACCTTCTTTCAGTTCTTTATAACGCATATTTGATGATTCTTCTGTTGCCTGCTTTGGTCTCCTATCAGGGATACTTTTCTATTTACACCTGTATTTTCATGCTTTTTCCCCCTATTTATTAATTTATTTCTGCCACTGAGTTGATCAGGAAAGCAGAGCAAGTGTTACTGTAACACACAAGTTCTTCTCTGTACACTAGAAAATCTGCCCTGTCTGCAGGGGATGGAAAAGGGGTTAGGTGGTGTTCCAGCTTCAGCAGCTTTGCTGTGATCAATGTAGAAGAAGCAGAGCATGAGGAAGACTTATGGTGAAGGAAAAAAACCATAAAACAGTCTGGTGTTGCGCACTGTAGGAAAGGATCTTTCCTGACAACTTAAGTCATTGCTCAGTTGGGCAAACAGTAACTTCAATATAAATGCTAGAGATCTGTCTCTGTATTAGGAAAGACATTGAGAAACTATTTTGAAGCCGGTCTGATCTTTCCATACCCAGCTCAGGAAACAGTTCAGCAGCTGGAATAACAGTGGTTGCAGTGTATAGTATTATAGTATTATATAGTGTATACTCCTGGTTCCAAAGCAGGAGTAACCTTGGAGATTTATGGCACAGCTAAAGAAGCTGCTGTAATAAAAGGGTCATTCAAGGTCTGTTTCTTTTCCCTCTTTCATTTAAAAGAAAAAAGTGTGAACAATTCCTTTCAAGTCATACTGGTGGAAAATATTACTGATTAAAAAAAAAGGTAGTTCATCAGCCTTACTTCTGCAGAGATCCATGGATATTTTGCTACAGAATCGCTTTCCTTAGTAATGAGGGTAGAATTATTTACCCATTATCAGTAAATAGTGCATCTTAGAAAACTTGATGCTTCTCCTGACACTGTAATCTTTCTTATATCCCAGAAAGCAAATAACATCATGATTTTTCTCAAAGCATTAGTAAGATTTATTTTAAACCCCCACAACCAAGCCATATAAACAGGTGTTAAGTCCTTTAGTGATGGCTCAAGTGTTACTTGAGCTCTAGGGCTCTAAAGTTATGCTATTTTTTTTTCTGTGAAAATGTTTTTCATCTTATAGTAGGATTATGTGAGTTTCTATGCATCATATAGGATTAAGTTTTTAACTGTCAAGTTTTTTCCTGAAGTGATTTTCACTTGTAATTGAAGTTCATATGCAGCTGGCTTATTAGGTAAAGGCCACCTCCCTAACAACTCAACAGTGCAAGACATATCTTTAACTTAAAAGATTTTTTGAAGTGTGCTAATTGTAGTTGTGGTTTGCTTGAAATAGTCTCCGAAGGCATGAAAATATTAAGTAAGTTTGATCTATTGTCTTCATTTCTGCATGTCTCTTTGTTCTAGAAGATTGCTATGCATTACTTAAAATGTAAAAAAAAAAAAATAAAATTTAACATCTAATACAGTTAGTCAAATGATAAAGGTAGCAGTTCCAAAGAAAATGTAAAACATTTTCTAGGGAATCGTAGTGTGGAAGGACTACTGTGTAGTGTGATGAGATTTTCCTGCCCTGTGTAATAACAGTAGGCATCTGTATGCTGCTGCTTCTGAGATTCAGACCCTCTACACTCTGTTTGCTAGCTGTATTTCATTAACTTTTATAAACCTCTTGCCTTCAATAACAGCAAATGAAACTCTGGCACGATGTCTCCCTCTAGGCCACAGACAACTCCAGCTTCCAATAATTCAGTGCTGGAGTTGAATAGAAGACAAATTATTCTGTCATGTGTCAGTAGCTACAATACATCAACCGGTAATACAAGGTACTTACTGTGGAAGAAGCAGGGATATTTTCAATTACTGCCAGCTACTTAATTATCCATGACACAGGGGTGTGTGAAGCTGCGCCGCTCATTGTGTTGTACAAAGGACCGCTTCCTGTTTGGCTCCAAACCCTGGGTTTCCTGTGCTCGGGCACATGGGACCAGAAACAAAACTTGAGGTTTCAGTGGGTTTTTTTATGTTAGTTTAAGAAAGTACAACATGTGATAAACTTCGCTCTGTAAAAAAGGTTATACTGAAAGGTTAAAAAAAAAACAAAAGAAGAAGTAAGTATACCTTCTCGATTGCACGTGTCTGTGTACAGCAGAGCTGAAGATGTGCAGAGTACAGCAACCACAAACACTTGAAAACTTTTGGGTTCTTATGAACAGAGTTTATATGATCTCACTCGAAACAAAATAACATGTGACCCTTCCAGGTAGTTTGTTATAGTAGCATACTAATATTCCAGTGATGCCTCACTGGCATCTGCAAGTAAATACATCTCAGTCTATTTGATTATATGATATTACGTACTTCTGCATCCTATTGTAGCTATAAGGCTTCTGGTGATGTAACCCCTCAAGTATTCAACATAAGAATTTTTATTATGTAGTACAGCATGAAAATGTGGCCTGAACTGCTAGTGACTAGCTTGCTGCTGCAACAACTGGCAACTGTGTTCGGAGTGGGGATGCCCAGCCAAAAGTGGCCCTTGGGTTTCTTGGGAGAACTCTTTTGACCAGGGCATCCCTGCATCAGTCAAAGCAGTTGTTGGAGTATGCCAAAACTTCCCTTTCACAGAGAGTGATCATTTGGTATATGTGAATGCAGGGAAAAGTTGTGGTAGCCCTTCTCCAGTCTTCATTTATTCACATTCTAAGAGTCCAATGTATGGACCTGGCACATAGCCCCTGATTCCAGTGGCCAGGCTGAAGAATTGTGGAACAGAATAGAATCATACAATGGTTTCAGTTGGAGAAGACCTTTAAGATTGAGTCCAACCATCAATCCAGCCCTACTAAGTCTGCCACTAGACCATGTCCCTAAGCACAACATCTACTTGTCTTTTAAACCACCCTCCTGATTAACTCTGCTCTAAGAAGTGACAGAAACAGTGTTCTAGTGGTGTTGCTCCTGGACATTTTTACCTTCCTTTGCCCTCTTGCTGCAGCTTGGTTTGTTCCCTAGCAAATGTTTGGGTTTCTTTTTTTGTTTTATTAGTTTGGAGTGGGGTTTTTTGTGTGTTGTTTTTTTGTTTTGTTTTGTTTTGTTGTTCTTGTTTGTTTTTTCCCCCACTTTAATCCAGTACCTCACTACTCCTTCAGTTTGGCAGACACTGATGCTGAAAAGCAACCTACTGTAAACATAATCTCTAAATTACATTCTTTTTTTCTACCACTGAAAGAAAACAGTGTTTCCATGTTTGTTTTTTTTTCCCCAAAAAAAAGCAAATGCTGTAGAAAATCTTGAGTTATTGAATTTCTACACAGTAAGTATTTAAATTCAAGCTTCTAAAATAGGATTTCAACCTCCAGCAAACTTAGATAAGTATCTTGGTTCAATGTATTTTTTAACAGCAATATGATATTTTCAGGATGATCCCCCAAAGACTTGGTAGAAGACAGCTACTGCTACTGCATATATATCAAAGAAGTAGGTCAAAATGATGCTCTTCCTAGTTCAGACTTTTTTTGTTTTCACTTTGATATCTTTCAAAATTAAAAAGAAGGGATGTTCCTTCAGCAAGACAGGACTCACATTTAGAAGGATGCTGAACCTGAGTGACAGAGACCAGCCATCATGAGCATTGCTCTGTCCCTGCCAGGGAAAGATAGTGCCCAGCTACCTAGCTGGTGGAAATGATTACCCAAGAAAAACCACCCTGTTTGGACTTTCATAGACTAGATTCAACTTCTTCCTTCTACAGAGCTCCTCTTAATTTAGAAAATTACCTCCCTTACAAGCAATAAAAGAATACTTGCAAACACTTTTGCTACAGCTTCTGTTCCCCTCATCTTTCTGTGTCACTTTCAGTGAATAAATATTTGGTTTTGCTCTTGCAATTAACTTCCTGAAAAATATTAACTTAGGACCAGTTTCATTTGTCCAAATGCTTCAAAATACTTATGACCTCAATCAGTACAAGTCTTCCCCTCGCTTTAATAACTCAGCAGTGAAAATAAAGGTCGTTTTCCTTTTTCAAGCCTTTGAGTACATGTCCATGAATGACAGACATCCCAAGAGATCTGACTTCAAATAGAAAGATCTCTTATGGATGAGCTTTTTACATAACAGACAAAAGTTGGGGAAAAAAAATACTAATCATGTTTTCTTTTTCAGACTACAAAGTGTTATTTCTCCCCTGCCATAAAAAAACCCAGAAGTCTGGTTTTGCAGGCACATGTGTGACCTTAATGTGAGTGGATTAGTACATAAGGAATGAGTCAAACATTTTTAGCAAAGGAGAGGCTGATTTTATTTATTTATTTATTTTAATATCCAAGATCTTTGCTTATTCAGATTTCAGAACTAAAAACACCTTTCTTGATATGTGTTACCATCACATATATATGTGGGGTTGTACTAGCTTCTTCTGGGATAGAGTTAATTTTCTTCATGGTAGCCTGTATGGTGTTATGTTTTGGATTTGTGACCAAAAAAAGTGTTGATAACACACCAATGTTTTAGTTATGGCTGAACAGTGCTTACGCAGCATGAAGAGGGCTGGTCTGGTCTGCTAAGGGATATAGCCAGGACAGCTAACCCAAGATAACCAAAGGAATATCTGTACAATATCATATCATACTCAGCAATAAGATGGGGTGTGAAGTTTGCCAGGGCCTGCTGTTGTTCAGGGACTAGTCAGGCAGCAGTTGGCTGAAGGCGAGTGATTGCTTTTTGCATCACTTGTCTGTTCTTATGACATCTTTTTCTTTTCTTTTGCTTAGCTGCCTTTGTCTCAACCTAAGAGTTACCTTACTTTTGCCTTTCTGATTTTCTCCTTCCTCCTGCTGAGTAGGAGGGAGTGAGGAAGCAGCTGAGTGTTGCTCGGCTGCCTACCAGGTTTAATCTAAAACAGGGTTCATCGCCAGTTCAGAAAATTTGCATGGATACTGGGAGCTAGAAATTACCTGATTTAATGCTGTCAATCCTTAAATTGTAGTTCACAGAATTATACAAATCACTTCTGTGATTTATTGTACAGCTGGTTATTAGGAGAGGACAAATATATTTCATTTTTCTTAAGTAATGTATGCATACATGCATACAACAAGCTACTTCGTCAATGTCACATTAATTATCCAATAATATTGAATGTAACTCTTGCTGTACACTTAGATGTGCATTTCCTCTCGCTGTAATAAATTATGTACTAAACCATACCTGTTACTACAAAAATATTTCTAGTAAAGCTCATCCCTGCCAATTAGCTTAAAAATGAATAGCAAGAGATTTCCCTTGCCCTCTAGTAAATACTTCAGGTATTGTAAGTGTTCTCCTTCAGTCTGTGTAGACTTTGCTGTTTAATAAGCATCATCATATAGTGGTTATGTTGCAGAACTAACAGTCAAATTAGTAGATTCAAATTTTTTATTTTCCTGGCCTACATTTCAGCCAAGTAAACAATGGTAATCATTGCATCTGTTTTCCCTGGTCCTATGCTCTATAAAAATAAACACTTGAATTGTAATGATCTTTCATCAGGATTCTCTGCAAATGACCTTACAATAATTTTTTCATTTCTAAAAACATCTTTGTTCAAATTAATCCTTTAGATTGCATGTCTTGCTTTTTAAAAAAAGCCCAAATAACAACAAAATATCCTAAATCCTGTTCTCTGAGTATTTAAAAACTCATGTCTTGATGTTGCTCTTTTGAAGGGAATCGTGAAAATTATCTTTATTCAATTTTGGATTTTATGCTTGGCAAACAAAAGAAAAAGAGAGAGAGAACAAAGATACAAATTATAAGAAATATATGTTTGGGGTTTTTTTGCAGTTGGAAACTAGCAAACCCAGTTACTGGCTGACTATCAAAAACCTTTAGATGTGTCAAAATACCGTAGTATGAAGTAAGTTGGACATTTAATGAACAGGAGCACAGAAAAAAAATATCAGGTTAGAGAGCCATGAAAGTAAATAGGAGGAATAATTTCTTTCCTGGCAATTTTCTAGCAATACGCCATAGTCCAGGAATGGTTTCTTGTAAATTCCTTCCTTATGACAGTGATGTAAAATCCTACAGCTTGTATTATAAGCTGTCCTTTTTGTTCAGACAACAGAAAGTTCTGATCTTGCCAGCACCAAAACGAAACCCAGAAGGTGATAGGACTTTTAATTGGCAGTTTTGTATTTGTTGCTGGCATTGAATAACCCAAAGCTGTTATTAAAGATTCTGGGACACCTTCTCTGCTGCACTGAGTTTTTAATTTATTCAGTAGAGATAAAGGGACCATCACAGGGTCTGAATTCTAGTTCTCAATCTGTCTAGCCCCAGAATTATTTAGAGTCATGTTAATAACTTCCTAACATCTGCAGGTATGTTTCAAATAACTTAAGACAGCGAAGACCAGTGGGCAGTGTCTTCTATTCTTGTGGCTTTAGATGCAATATCTCAGGAGTCGGGGAAGCCACAACTAAGTTCTTTTCAAGATGGAAGGACCCTCACTAATCATAGGCTGCTATATCTTCCTTTTTCTAGCTGCTTGGTTGGGTGGGATACTTGCCCTTTTTACATCCTTGCTGTTTGCTCTCTTACTGAGAGTTTGCACTGTTAACATAGGAAACAAACACGTACCTATTGCTTTCAAATGTGTGCTACCTGAGTATCTGAACAAATTGGACATTTCTTGAGAAAGTAACTTGTGTTATATACAGTAAGATGTAAATAAACTCTGGGGCCATGTTTAGAGCTAAAGTCAGGGTAATTCTGCTATTTTTTGTAACAAAATAGGCAAAGAAGTTTTTAAAGTATTCTGCTCATTGCAGAATACCTGTTTTTAAAAATATTTTCCTGTGACCTTTAGACTTCTGTTTTCTGTGCAGAAAAACCTGATGAGAGTAACTGGCTGACCACACTAATCCTCCTTTACAAAAGATCCCTTACTCCTCAGAATAATAACATTTTTTTCCAGAAATGTTTTGAGCAAAGATGCCAAGATGTCCTGTCTCCAGTTACTCTTTCCTAGAAAAGTCCACATGAAAGAATAATGATTGGTGGGGTACATTGTGACTTGACAAAAGTCCTGTTTGCAGAGATTATGGAAAACAGTTAATCAGGCCAAGACAAGTTTTAGTCTGTGCTTTCTATGTATTTATCTGCAGTGTGAAGGTTATAGCACACTGCCCTGTAGACCAGTTCTCTGGGGACTGGATATATCTTATGTTCGGTAAACTTCTCTTCACCTGGGAAAGTCAACACAATGGAACAATCAAGATTATTTGATCATATGTGAGGGTTGGTATCACGGGATTGTCTTCATAATGGCACTCACACAGTGTAAGGCAGGATTTGATTAATGAGAAGACGGATATTTTTTTAACAATAGTTGAGATCCTTTATGAACCCCAGTTATAGAACAAGGAAATCATCATAGCAGATCTGGCAGGACATACTTCATTCATCTCTTAAGGCTTATCTGAACAAGCTTACAGAAACATGTCAATGAGTGCCTTAAGACTATGACAGCTCATTAATCATTTAGTCCTACAACAAAAATAGACATAAAATGCATTCATTACTGCTCAGTTATGTCTGCTGGGATTTTTTCCTTAGCTAATGTTGAATGACAGCTATTTTTCCATAAATAACAATCTTTTCGGTTCATTTTTTCTAAATAATCAGTAAAGTTTTAGCAGAATATCTTGAATAATGCCATATGTAAATATAGATTAATGAGTCTGAAATTCTAAGTTAAATTCTGTGTTGAAATATTTTCTCCTTTAAAATGGAGCTATTTAAAAATTATTTTCCTGCAGTTTTATTACATAATACTGCTTTTACGACCAAAGAAAAGTCATATAGAGCATAAGATACATAGTTTAGAAGATGAGGAATAAAGAATGAGGGAAATATACTAAATCAGTGGTTCTTTTGAATAATCTTCAAAAACACTCTTCCAGTTTTCTCCTTTGATGCCAGTTTACCTGCAGTATCTCATCCAGGAAGAGAAACGAGTTTATTAAGGATAGTAATGGGGGCTTGATCCCTTAAAACACCATGAATTTGTTTTTCCTTTTCAATCTACAAGCAGCATAATTGTTATAACCAAAGTTAATATCTTTGAAAATACAGTCTTTCAAGATCATAAATCTGTAGACTACAACAGCAGCCAACAGAAACTTTAAAAGCCCATATGTAGAGGAAAGAAAACGATGTGAATTGATGAGTCTTCAGAAATAAACAACTTTGCTTAAAGGCATGTGGGATTTTGGTGAATCAGTGGGGCAAAGCTTGGTGTTACTTCTACACAGGCTTTATTTTTTAGCTAAACCTTGAAAAATTGAAATTTGCCCATAAGAAAAATAAAATCTATGTAGCTAACGTATAGAGTGAACAGAGACAAAAGTAAAAGTAATAGTAATTATGCAAAAGTGCTTTATAAGCTTTGGCTGGAAGTCATCAGGCAATCATCACAGGGCCTGTTAAATGAAAATCTTTTGCCCAGGCCTTCATTGTCATTCCTGCTCTGT
>NW_010163499.1:33368-36440 GCF_000695765.1 Mesitornis unicolor | reverse complement strand
CACCCTCTGTAATCTTTTTGCCTCTGGCTTAAATGAAGCTCAGGATTCATTCTTTTGGCTTTTTACTGTCTTTATGGGATTTCTTTCAATAGCATATTTTACATTTAATGGAACTCTGAGTTGCAAAATTTAAAAAGAACCCTGTTTTTGTGCAAATTAATAGCAAATGTCTGATGTTGAGAGTGCCAGGAATTTATTCTTAGCATTTATCAGAACCAACCTGGAATCAGAGAATACAAAGCACAGTGATTCCGGCATAGGTTTAGTCTGATTCTGCTGGCACCTCACTCTATGAAAATTCTGGAGTCATTGGTGACATTGGAGCTTGAAGTCTAGCTTTGCAACCCACTTGGCATTGCTTGCAAATGAAGATATCATTTAATGTGAAGAAGCAAACTATATATTAACCACTAAAACTGAGGAAGAGCATGTGTACTTTCATCATAGTGAAAGGATGACTAATAAAATACTGGAAAAATGCTGAAACTATTTTATAATGAAATTTATAGAAACTATCCCATTTATTTTTTTCTTATGAACCTTGAGAAACATTTCCCTTCATTTGCTGCCTTTGATGATTTATCAGTTCTGTTTTTGAATACAGGTGTTCTGATAACATTTATCAAACTTTGAAATAGGTGATCCTGGCTCCTGCCTGATAAGAGAAGCTGTTTGTTGGTTTGCAGTACAAATGTGTATGAGTTTAGTGACAGAAAAACAAAGGAATATGTTAATGCATTGATGTTTCCCTTTGGCTTTTTCTCCCGTATTCTTTGAAAAGAGTATCTTTCAGTACCAGAATTGTGGAAGGGTCAAAACGACCAAGGTAATATCAACTATGAGAGCAGAGAATGAAGAAATAAAATGAATTTAAGTGATTGAAAGACTAATCGGATTTATTTTTTTAAAATCATCCACCCTTGATGCTGCAAGATGAAAGGTCCAACAGAAAAATAGATGCAAGAGTAATGGACAGAGCATAGCACCAGGAATTAGCCAAGGCATTAGGCCACAGTATTTCCAGTGGGGTGTATGTGTAAATCTAGGTCAGCTATTTCTGCCTAGATTGTGGACCCTTGTGTCCACTGCTGATTACTGCTGACAATGAAGGAGAGTTTTGCTCTATCCCTCTGAATACCTCTCACGGCCTGTTTGGATCTCAAATTTGCAGGACAACATACTATCTAAATTAAATTTTTTATTTCTTAGTGAGCTCATAAAATAACAAACAGGAGATCAGTTCCCTTTGTACAGACTAGTCACCTGAATTCACTTATTCGCCACTCAAGTAATGAATTTTCGTAACTTATGACCAATAACTCTTAAGTCATGCACTAATGAGCAAAATTAGTTACCCATCTGATGGTGAGAGTGCCCATCCTTCTTTGTCCGCCACAGTGTTGGCATCCATTTTATCACACCAGGAAGCATGAAAGCCTCAGCAGTCCAGCTGCTGTTAGATCTGACTCAAAACCTTTTTGAGTAAACTTTCCAGCAGGGAAATTTGGTCTACACCATTTTCACAAACTAGTCGATTCTGACAGAACTGCTGGACACTCAATAAGCAAAGATGGTGGCTGCAGGAGATAATGGCCTTTGAACTCTTTGTGGCCACCTGTCCTGCATCTGTGGTGCTCTTTGACACGGTTGTAGTGGTGCTCCATTAGGTCGGCATACATCACACCTTAGCATGAGCTGTGTTTGATAAAATCTGAGCAGGATTTGAGTAAACAGTCATGATACCCAGAGAGGTTAATTTAAGCACTTATATTTTGGTACTAAAGTCATGTCCTAGGATAACTCTAGGGACTACAGCTAGGTTGTCTGAACTGGGAGTACTTTTGAGAGACCACCTCAGCCTCAACATGTAGAGAGGAAACCTGGGCACCTGGAGCTTGCAGAAGAGCCTGGACTCATTGGTGTATCAAAATTTTAAGAAGTGAAAGTAGTTCAAAAGGCTTTTCTTTTCTCTCTCCAGCACACTCCAGATGCCAGTCAATAATCTTATGCAACTTTTGTATGAGCATATGTATGGGAATGCCACTACACAATATTGTTGCTGTGGTGCTCCCAATTTTCTCTAGACAGCAGGACATAATCAACTCAGACATACAAAAATGACTATGTATTACTGCCACTAGAAAAAAAACTCAGATATTTCATTGATATTTCATAACTTTTGTTAAATACTCTTCATAAAACTTCTTTCTTTCATAAAACTTTTGTAAACTGGAGCTGTATTCTCATTATACGAAGGAATTTGATAAAGACAGTAAATACACTCCATTTTTTTTAGATTCAGGTGGTGTTAAACTTGATCCAATTTTACTGCATAATTTTAACTGTCTCACAATAGAAGTCTAGAGGTTTGATAGTCATTTCTTTGCCATTCTGAAATATTGTCCTATTTTTTAAAGATAGTATACTGTAAATTGCTGTGTATTCCTCAGAAATGGCTGAAGATACTCAGTACTTCGTAGGTCTTATGAATACAATAAGAAAGTGCTGGAGACTACAGGTTAGGAACGTGTATGTTTTATGAGATAGTTATGCCTATAAACTCTAGGCTATTGCAAGACACTAACTCTGTGTTGCTACATTCAAGCTTAGGTGAAAGTTTTCTATACTTTGTTGATTAATACTTAATTTTCATAGTCTCTGAATTCATAGTAATTTCATTTTTGAAACAGACATCCTGCAATTTGAAGGGGGCTGATTTATTTCTTTTATTATTTTTTTCCTTGTGCAAAATGCAAAGAATTCTGAAAAGCAAAGATAATCACTGTACATTTGTATGTTAATGTTACCAGGTAATCATCTTAAAAGACTGAGTATGATTAACACCCTGAATCATAAACTAGAGAAAATGTACAACATTTGACAGGGAGTGAAACTTCTAATACAATGTGAAAACATCTGGCCAGGAAATTGTTTTCCAAACACTGAAAATTATAAGCAATTATCAAGTTTTTTACCTCACTATACTCATAACTCTGTTTTAGTGACACTTTAACTGATATTATGCTTCATTTCTCAGCAGTCTGATTTTTGGATAATCACCCTAGATCTATG
>NW_010163499.1:11178-33337 GCF_000695765.1 Mesitornis unicolor | reverse complement strand
TTTCATCTTCCTGCTTGATGTGCATAGCAAATATTTCTGTGGTGCTCTTTAAGGGCGCAATCAAGGCTGGAGATGAAATAAGGCACTCTTGTGACAATTGAAGGGAAGAGCTTAATTTGGCAATTCTCATCAGTGAGGGATTTGACAGGAAATTCAGGTGGCCCTAAATCAACTTGAGCAAAACTTCTAGGGAAGTAAGCCTGCATATGCCAATTTTCTTAGCATAACCTGTGTGTTGTTTTCAAGACCTTTTCTTGAGGTGGACATATGTACGTGCAACTTTGGGCTGTGGCAAACTGCCGGAATATGGTGGCAGATGTATTGGCTAATAATAACTTAGGATGGCACTTATTTACCATATAGATACCAACCTGAAAGCCCTTCATGAAAAGAAAGGGCAGCTCCATCCTTTGCATACCCATTTTCACTCAAATATGCTTGTTTTTCTTTACATATTTCCCCAGAACATAAAATACAGTGTCAGGGACAGAGTGGAAGGATGTGCTAGGTTTCTTATGACTCTGAGAACATTTGTAGCTCATAAATCTGGATGCTGTTTCTGTGACTTTAGAATATGATTGTGAGCCGTTCGTGATTTTTATTGTGCTAATAACCCTCTTCCTGTGGTTAGTGTTGGCCATTAAGTATAAACTGCCTTTTCATCTCAGAAGTGGAGCTTTCTATCTCAGATCATTCCAGGACATGCCATCAAACTGGCATCCCTAGTGGCCATTTTCTCATCTCTTAGAGGAAAGTTGAAGTAAGGAAAAAATGGCACTTTGTGCGCCAATGGGAAAGTTCAGAGTAGCACAGTTCCTGACATTCTTACACAGCTTTAGGAGGCGGGGGAAAGATGTAAATCAGGTTAGTTTGCTAGGGAAAGTAAGGTGAATTTTCACCTCAAGTGGTTATACTGCTTCACTCTTGTGTGCCCTATAAGTTATATGAGGTGAAATCATCACATTCCATAACATAACTACTCACACTACTATATCCAGCAATGTTTTGTATGGGAGTCTTTTAACTTATTTATCGTATGATGGGTCATTTGGTATAAAAAATAACATATGAATGCAAAATTAATTTCATTTCAACTTCAGGTAACGTGACTTCTTGGATGTCTATAAGTTTCTAATTTAGTATTTTCATCATGCCGGGAAACCATATACGTTCTCTTTTGAAATTGTTTCTTTCCACACTGATTTTTTTTCTTCAATATTTGCAGGTTGAGGAAATGTTCTTGCTTTTTTTCCAGCGATAATTTTCTTATTTCATGAACTGGGAAAGTAAAAGGGAAATTTTCATATAATTTGGTGTTTTCAGTTTGAAGTATGCTGAAAAATCAAAGTCTCAAAATACTTAAAGGAAAGACTGAAATAATAAAATCAACTTTGGAAAACATTTTTCACTGCATTTGATTAATTCATATCAATGCATACAATCGAAGTAAATGAAAAAGAAACAAGGGAACTTGAAATGAGAAAAAGGAAAATTAAAGTGATAGTAAAAACAATCCAAGCTCTGTATCTTGATTTTTTTTTCTTTTTAAGTAATTAGTTGCAATCATATCTTGCAGCCATTTGGGTACAACATTTTCTGTAGATATTCTGCTGGAATTCTTTTTTTAAAACTGTATTAAATACTTGAAGTACATAATTTCCTGCTGCAATTCTGTTGTCTCATTTGACAGCCCCTTTCAGATCTTTTTTTGCCCTACTTGATCTGCATTTGTGTGAAGGCTTGCTTCTTTTACACTGTTTCAGGAGAAGGAGTTCAAAGATCTCCAAGCCCACAGGTGAGTGCATTTTATACCCCCTTGTGTCACTTTAGGTGGCAATTATTTGGGGAGAGAAAGACAGCACAAAGATTCATAACAGGGGTGGACTTTGAGTATTGGTACTATACAGAAGGATTTATGTAACAATACTGTATGAGTTGTTTCAACCTGGAGGTTATTTCGTCAAGTTCCCCAGTGACGGCATATCTGAGAAGTGACCTGCTTCTGAGCGTACTGGCCCCACTGGTATTCTTCAGGAAAGCTTTTTATTTCACTGAATGAGCTGAATTGCTATCCAGGCTTGGAGTTAGCAAGTGTTTTAGTGCAGGACAGAGGCCAGCATTCTCAGTTCCTTGCAGAGATGTGTTTTGTTGTGCTTAGTCATGCAGTGTAACTTCCATGCTGTTGAAATTCTGATACAGATGTAAAAGTTGAAAACAAACTAGGAAGAGTTTCTGAAAGGAATATTTTGGATCGTGCATCAAAATGAATGAGTCACGAGTCTGGAGGTAGAAAAATGCTTCTCTATTTTGAAATTTCAGTTTAAGAAATTATTATGATCCTGTTTTATTTTTGTATTTTCTCATATTCATTAATTGTTAACTTTATAGAGGAAGCTTTAACCAAGGTAATTAGTTAACAGTTCTGTATTCAAAGAAAAAAGTGCTAATTTAAATAAAAATTTGCAAATGAGAAGGCTAGTTTTAAATTCAAGCAGTGAATGAACATTGCATTCTCTAAGGACCTGGCCTGCTTATACTTTAAGTTGCATTTTTCAGTTGGATTTGAGGAGGTAAGTGCAGGAAACTGGAAAGGTATATGTGCTTTTAAATATTCAAAACAAGCAAAAAATAAAAGGAATGAAGAAGAAGAGTTTTTGTTGGTATTTGGAATGAAGTTAAATATTTTCAAGAAATGTTTAAGAGTATGCATCATTGTGCCTCGTTGAGTTACAAATCTAATATCTTCAGCTAAGTCTGTGCCTAATTCTGAGCACAAAAATTAACTTAGTTTTTTCTATCCACAAGAGTTTAAAATCAGTTTTTCATATTACATATTCAAAATGGTTTTAGGTATTCTGTTTAATTCGTATACTCCATTTAATCTGAAAAGTACATGAGTCAAAGATGACTCCTTTAATCTTTCTAAACCCACAGATGTACTTTAAGTATATCTGATGTATGGAAAAGGTTGCACATAAAGAAGTCCACTCTGGAGACCTGATTTTGTTTTTGTCTACCACTGACTAGGTGGCTCTGGAGGAGCCATGTCACTACTCTACACCCTTGGTTTGTCTTTTGAGAAGAAAAAGATAATATTGCTGACCTTTATAAAGCATTTGAGATTTGATTATTTATAGTTTAGGTAATATTGCAGATTGGTAATATAAGTACTAGCTGATAAACAATTATCTAAGAGAATACTGCAAGCAGAATAAAGAGGGAAGTTGTTAGTAACAACCTCATATTTAAGAAGAGGACCCATAAATACATAGGCTTCAGCTCTCAAATATTATCAGTGTTTTTCCGGATTCTTCAGCTTCTCACTAAAGCTGTGGGTAACAATACTGCCCTATAGCTATTATCCGCTGTGATTATTACAGAGTGTGGAGATGCTAAAAAACCAAAACAAACAAAAACCAGTTAACGACTGTAGCTGGACCAACAGGGTGGTGAGGGCAGTGGGGGATATCCTGGCCCTTTGAGAGCCAGTTCCTTTTTGTTGACCAGGGAGTTGAGTTCAAGCATAAATACTGCAGAATTTATACACTAAGATAAAATTATGTACTCTTTATTTTCTCAACTCAGAGAATCAGTTTGCATAGGACAGAGTTAAATCTTGTCAATCATCTCAAGAAATGGTGGTACAGATTCTCCACTTTGTTATACTGCATGAATCTGAGCATAATGTATTGGAGGATCAATGTTTAACTGAAAAAAATGGTGTGTTAAGTGTGTCAAGGTTTGGTGTCCTGTATTTTATTTCAAAGCTGAGTTTCAAAAATGAAATTTATAAGATAAAATACAGTGTTTATGTAAAAGCTTGCTTGTTTGTTTGGGTTTTTTTATTATTGTGAAGAGAGCATTTTTCCTCTGTTATTCATAGATGAAATCACAGCTTAGCCAGTGCTCAGGCACGTGGTGGTTTGAAGAGGAAGTTGAAAGAAAAAGATGGCTTTGGCCATTGGAAAAATACATTTTGTTTACAGTAGAGTTAAACACCATTAATGTTACTATATGTAATGATCCAATAATGATGGAAAGAAAAAATATCTTCTGGTAGTTTTTAGATGGCATTGTAAAAAGTAACTTTAAAGCCGCTTTGTTGTAATTTGATTCAACTGAATGTCTTGTACTCACATTGTACCTTCTCAAATTCTTTAATATGGAGATTTTGGGAGTTTTGACATATTTATAGTACTGAACACTTTGAAAAGATCAGTAGGTTATTTGATTTCTCTTTTTTAATAAGTTACAGTAAGCAACATCCATATTTTTGTACATCACAGCCCTATTGCTCTTTTAAACAGTGTGCTGACAACACAATTTCAACATAATGAAACAGCTCACTGCAACTTCTCTGGAGAAAATAAAACTGAATTTGATGGGCTAGTTGTTTCTGACAACTCATTTTATCATGAACACTGTTAAAGTTCCACTTTCCTCATTAGACTAGGTTAGAAACAGCAAAATATCTCCTATTTAGGTTTATTCGTTCTTAGCATGAACTTTGTGTTGCACAGTGAATATTGACATAAATAACAAAAATCTACAGAATTCCAAAGCATTTGGTTTAAAGATAAGCTTTGACCATAAGATTTATACTAACTTAACCTTTCTAGTCAGTTGCATGCAAGGTTGGTTATATGCTGTAAAACATTTCCACAGAAGAACATAATGAAAACACAAATATTTGATTGGTATTGTCATGGTTTAGGGCTGGGCCGGCCACTAAATCCTGGACAGACGCTCTCTGTTAAACCCCCTCCCCTCCCCAGAAGGGAAGAGAAAAGAGAATAAGGGAGACTTCACGGGTTGGAAAATAAACTAACAGATTTAATGAAACAATAATAGTAATACTACAGAATAATGTAAATATTGTAAATATGAAAATAATGAAATATATACAAATAAGTACAAATATATATACAAAACCAATATAAAATCCTCCCCCCCACCCTTCCCGCCCAATGATGAATACGTCACCAGAAGGGTCTGCAGAGCCGGGCACTGGAAAAGTCCCAGACCAAACTCAGCAGCAGGTGGGAGCAGGATGCAAGACACACAAATCAGGATCAGCGGCAGACGAACGAGCAGGATTCTGCTCGGACGGAAGGGCTGAGATGGAAGGAACGGTGGAAAACAAGGCAAAAGGGCGGAAAAACAAAAAAAAAAACAGCGGAGACCCTCGTGATCTCTCGGTTTCATACCGAGTATGATGTATGTGGGATGGAATACCTCGTTGGTCAGTTTTGGGTCTGCTTCTCCCCCCGTAGGCACAGACACAGCACCCAGGATGAGACAACTGACCTTGAGCATATCTTCTAGCAGCGCTGTTTGGGAAAACATGTTGCCAGTTTTCAGCAAGTTCAGTCACTTAAAAGAGACTGAGCTGAAAAGTAAAATCACTAAATAGAAAACTAGTTCTATTTAGCTCAAACCAGGACAGGTATGGAGTGTATCCAGCCAACCAAGGTATTTGTCTAGGTTAGCAGTATAGCTGATTCAATAATGGAAATTATAAAAAGCAAAACTGAGGTAAAAAAGAATCATTTTGGTTATTACCTTATACTCTTGAAATTCCACCTCAGTCATCCACAGTTCAATCAGTCAGCATGGATAAAGCCTAGCAGAGAATCCAGTTTAATCTGTATGGACTTGCTTATGTATTGAATATTTGCATAGGAAGGAAACACACTCAGGAAATCTTGTCTGTGTGTTCAGCTAGAGCGTATACCTACTCAAACATGATTAAGTGTTTACTTATCTAAGTAAATAACTTTGACTTCAAAAATTCCAACAACTCTCACTGAAATTTTCTTAAAACCACTACTTTGAAAGTGCGAGTTTGAAGAAATGAATTCAAAAAAACCCAAAACCTAAAAAAAAAAACCAGACTCAAAAAAACACCCACCCTTAGCAACTCCCCCAAAACCACCAACCGTAAGCACTGAGAATTATGCTCGGTTTTTTTTCTTCAGCTTTTTTTTGAGTACTTGTCTGCTTGATGATTTTGCAAAGATTAGTGCATTCTGTATCCTGAGGTCAGTGACAAAACTGGTGGAAAATAAAAGAGGAAAAGGACGCTTTCATTTCAGATGTGAACATTATCTGCTGAGAGAGAATGTATGGATGTCCTTAGGGACAAAATGGAGCTAAATGTTGTTAGTTGATTTGTTTTTTATAAACTTTTGACCCTGGTAAATACTGGAAAGGAATGTTATTAATGTGGCTTACAGTAGTTTCTGCATGTGTGGTATGCTGTGCTTTGTTATGATGAGAGTATCTGTGTGGTTTTCTATTGCTTCTGTAGAGCAATGACATAAATGAGATACTTGTCTTTTTAACATATTTGAAAATAGACTTGGACAGAACACTCAATCAGCTGCATGCTTTGCCTAACATAATCACAGGTCTTCAAAATTAAAACCTGAAAAAGTTCAGGTTTACAGGCCAGATTTGTGCAAAGATTTCAGAGTACAGGAAACAAAATAAGAGAACACAGATCACCATGATCAACACTGTGGTTATCAGGATGGTTTGAGCTTTTGAAAATACATCCTTGAGAATCTTTTGTAACTTGCCGAGTGAAGAGTAATTTTGCTGTTTTGACATTCATATGAAAACAGAGCTTCTGTGGTCAACAGATAGCTTTCTAAAATCATACAAAATGTAGTCTTTCAGGTGAAACTGTACGTCTACCACACTCTTCAGAATGCTTGGCATTTATTGAATTTGAACAGTAAGCAAAAACATCTGGTGTCATTCAACACTGGAGTTCTGGGGAAAGTACTTTATGCAGAAGACCTAGAAATAAAATGTCTTTGCCCTTGCTTCCCTATGCCTGCCATAGCCAGAGAGGTGTATGAGGGCAACATTTGTATGGAAGGGAAATGCAGAACTCTGATCTTTCCTTTTTTACCAAATGTGATGTTTTGTAGGCAGGTGTAGCTGCCTATGAAAGGAATTGCAGTCACAGCTCTGGGAAACAAAGAATTGTTATGAATGTATTCACATAATTTCCCTCATGTGAATGCGCCTTTGATATAGCTCTCCTTCAGAATTGTTTTCTTTCTGAATCAACATCTTGAACTACCCCATTATCCACCTCTTAGCCATGAGATGAAGCTCAAAATGACTAAAACAAATTACTGCCCTTTTCTTCAAGGGGCGTTGTTACTTGCATCCTTCTCTTGTGAACTGTCTGTGATTTGAGCATATATAACCTTGGTTATCAATTTTTTTTGTGTAGCTGTAACTTAGTCTTTTCATGTGTTTCTAACCGTTACAGATTCTTTCTGCAAAGCACGCCTAAGATGTGTGCTCTGCTCTTGAACCTGCTACTCAGGTTCTGCTCTGCTACTTAGAGGTAGCTCTCCTTGCTACCCACCCCCCCTGAGTGGGCTTGCAAAACTTAATGTCCCCATTTTTGTTAAAAACTCATATATGATTTGAAAATATGGCTAAAAGATTGTGTACTGCTGGTGGTTTTAACAGTTTTTACCTTCTCTTTATATTCTTCTGTAGACTCCCAATTTTCTTTCACATCAACTTTTTTTAACTTTTCCTTCAGAGGACCTTGCTTTCTTTAGCACTTTTAATATTGACATTCATCCATAGGTTGAATTCTGCCTAGGTCTGTTCCCTTCAAATAGGCAATTCTGTATTTTTTTGTCATCCTGACCATATTAGATGTGACTATTTCTAGAAACATGTGTATGTCTCATACTTTCAAACATTTTATTTAAGCTTTACAAATTCTGACAATTACTTTTCTGCATATGTGTCAGCTGTCCATCATGATGATCAATGGGTCTCTTTATTTTCCAGTACTGCTCCAGTTTCTCCCTGTTGATCAGCTCTATCTGGATTTACTTACCAATAATGGCTTTTCTGCCATGAGTGTATAATCTGTGATTTGCTTGTAAAGTGCTGCTGCAGTTAAATTCTGGACAATACATTTTGGCGTGTAGGAAGGATGTGAGATTTAGGAGGTTTCTGTTCATCTCCTGTCACTTCTTAGTCCTTTATTTTAAATGCTGACTGCTCCAAGTGAAAAATTTACTAGTATCCCATAATCACACAGTGTTGCTCTAAAATTTATTCTGTAACTTTGTCCAAGACAATGCAGGGTCAATTCACACACACAAAAAATATCTATGTCCAAAAAGGAATTAAGTTAAGAGGGATTAAGTTAAGAGTTCATGATGATTCATTCTCCATTAGCATTTGTTCAGCATGGCTTCAGTAGTTTAAGAACAGAATTTCATCCAGCGAGTTGAACTGCACTTAAAATGCTTGGCTGATGTTTCAACATTTACAGGTTATGTGGAATGTTTGATTTTTTTGTGCTTCACCTTGATTTTACACTGTAAGAATTTAGACAAGGATGTGATGCTTCCTTGACACTCCTATCACTGATTTTAGAAAAAAATTGTTGTTACATGGTGTTAGACAAAGACAACACACTGTGCTCTCTGAGTGTGTTGCATACCATAGAACCACTGTGTTGCATAGATGTTTTTCTGTATTGGCAAAATATAGATAGAAAAAAATTTCCTGAAGATTTAAATGTTAAAAAAACCAAATTATTTTGTGCTCTTTTTTTTGTGTTCACGTGCGTTATTAGCAGAACATCTCACTAGATCATTAAAAATTAAACAGAATCCATAGAAATCAATAGACACTGATTCACTTCAAGTGCTTTGAGACTTGGTCTATATTATATTGTTTGTTTCATCTCTTATTTTTACTGCTTATTCTGCTGCTTTTATTTTTTTGAATGCTTTTTCATTGTTAGGTTTTGCATCCTTCAACACGTGTTACAGGCTCTAAGTAAGGACAATGTACTTTCATATTTTTATCCCTAGTCTTCAATTTTAGCCTTAATTTTATTATTCTCTACCTGTTGTGAACTGTATTTCAGTGGATTAGGGGATCCTTGTACATAAAGTCAGTCAAATATTTTAAGTTTTTGTGGAAGAAAATTTACGAAGGCTATATATTGCAGTTGGACTAGATGATCGTTGCAGGTCCCTTCCGACTGAAATATTCTATTTTATTTGAAATACTCTGTTCTATATTATTGCCAAGTCTTGCAGACAGTGGTGTTCAGACCAATGTGCACTATTAAATATACAGAGGTACTTGAATGTCACATGAAACAAATCCTAAAGAGAAATAATCATATGAATTCTTACTGAATTAATATTTTCAAGAATAAATATCTTCCTGGAAAAATCCAGGAAAAGGGGAACTAAAACAAATATCCAGTATATAAACCTGTTTGACATAACTGATCCCACATGGGTGAGAATCTAGACGACTGACTTGGACGTTTCCGTACGTTGGAAAGCAGCATCTCTGCTTAACCTTTAGGCAGGCGCTGACTGTTTTGTCTGATGGAGTCCCAGAGCCCTGGTTATCCACTGGGTGTTGTGGTTTTCTCTTCACTGGAAACCAGAGTATGTGAGAAGATGCTTAATACCCACATATTTATGGGAAAATGGTCCTGCCTCTGCAGCTTTGGACATATGTATTGTATCCTATATTGTGTGGCATGCATGGGAGAAGTAAAAAAAAAGAAGTTGGAGTAGTACTTTAAGAAAACAAGATATTTTGGAAACATTCTGCCTGTCTTGAAACCTCTTTGGATTATCAAACAGATTACATTTGCCAGTGTCATTAATATATTTTTGTGATTATTTAACTATTTGAATACATATGCTACTTTCCCAGCAGCACAAACTTTAATAGCTTCAAATCTGATAAAATTTTTTTTTTCAAATCCATTTTTAACAGTAAGCTCTTAAATTCTTCTGATATTCTGTGGTAGCAAAGATAAATTTAATTATTTCTGATACCTTTTTCGGCTTGTATTTTCCCATGTTGTCATCATCTTATAAGAGGTAGCAGGGATGTTAATTCAAATAAGTAACTTCTTTTTCTACAACAGAAAACTTGAAGATTAACCAGAGCTTTCAAAACTGTTTTAATCAGCCTTATAGTATGCTGGTGGGGTAGAAGAAATGTTACTTTTTTAATTTAAAATAAATCCAACTTCTTCTTAATGTGTGTGGTGGGCAATTTGCAATTATGATCTTCATGATGAGGTTCCTCCATGAAATGAGAGGTGTATTATAATTTAAATAGAGTTGTAGATCTGGTTGATTTTAATTTGCGACCCTGGGGTCAGTAGTTATTGGGTGTAATAACCCTGCGGTAATGTGACTCTTCAAGGCACGTTTGTATAATGAGAAATCATAACTAGTTATAGGAAGCATGATGATTTTTTTTTGCCTTTGCTATTCTGATATGCTACTCTATCAGTCTCCATTTTATAAGCCCAAAACTGCAGTTAATGTAGGTTTTTCTCTATAAAAAGCACTGAATCTGTTAGCAGCACCTGATTTACAAAAGTTTACACATTTCTATTGTTTTCAGGAGGCAGCCGTGTTGCATTGCTTACTCTTTCCTGATTATTCCCCTATTCTTGTTAGTGGTACTGCTAGCAGTTTTGATTTTTTTGGTGCATATCGGCTTTTTCCTACCATTCCCCATTCCTGTGGCTTGGACGACTAGTTGATAACAGTTTTGTTAAATAAATTGCGAAATTTATAGGTTTTTTTAATTACAAGGAGATAGTCCAAACCTGTAAGAGATAAAAAGCTACTTGGTCTTTTCACCTAAACATTTAAATGTGTCTTGTGCTGAGACATCATAACTAATGTAATTTTTTCCTGTTTAGTACTCCTGCATCTGTAACTGATAAGAGGAATGGCAGCACTACCTTAATGTGCTTGCGTGCATCTGGGGGAATTCTGTTGTCTTCAGTTCCAGCTGTAATAATCCTCTAGCAAGACTCTATTCTTAGTTTCTCCTTGGCTTCACATGTGTCAGTTCCCCAGTACTGTTTCTGCAGGCAGCTGGAGCTTCTGCAGGATCAGAGACTCAATTCAAGATGAAGAGAGGCATATTCTGCAGAAAACCTGGCTCAGGGCCCTGTTAGAGCACATCATGTCCCAACTCTCATACTTTTTCCCCGAAAGAAAACCTGAAAGCGAGATCTGTGCCTTGTGTCAGGCTGCAGGTGGAGTCAGGCCACCGAGGGATGTGTGGTCCCCATACTCAGGTATCAGGGAGTATTGAGCGTTCAAGCAGGTGGTGGTTGGGTCCTGCACTCTGCTATCTGCACCCAAGTTTCTCTGATGGGGGAACAGTATCTGTGCAGTCTCTAGCTGCTCAATATAAATTTGCCTGTTGCTCCAGGTGCTTAGAGATGGCAAAGCTGCTGTTAGAGCAGTACAGAGTCTAAAGATTAAGCTTGTATAAACATGATGTTTTAGTGTGTTTTCAGTGTAATATTAATTGCAGTTACTCAGCTTTCAGTGAGCTTGAAATGAGGCCAAGTCTTGCTCACACATGTCCACATACACTGTGAACACACAAAGAGCAAACTTGACAGACAGCTAGGGATCAATGTGCTCCCACCATGACTGGAAGTTTGCAGGAGTAGATGTTGTGATTAATGTTCAAAATGGATATTGATTGCATCTGGAAATAGACATGGGATGAGCTACAGAATAACATTGCGTATGCTCCAATTAAGAGACACATCAGAGATTGTTAGACACTTCCCCAGCCAGCCTTTCAGAAATGCTGCTGCTGAAGAACATTTGTAGTAGTCCACACAGAAAGTGTTAGGGGAAAAAAAAACCAGCAACAACTTCTACAAAAGAAAGGAGATGGTACAGCTTCTTTATCACCTGATATCCCTATTGCAACAGCTCATCCAGTGAAATCTTGGCAAGATGTGCTTACATTTAGAGGGGCTTCCAAACATCTGTACTGCAATCCATTGACTGCTGCATGCCACTTTGTCAGAAGTGGCTGCAGTGTTAAAGGATATTTTAAAGAAATAGATACTGCACATAAATTATTTTATTCATAACAGGTTAGAAAAAAAATTTAGAAAAAAAGTCTAACCATATTCTCAGGCTTTCGACTGAAACTAGTTTGTGCACATTGCCTTTCAGTGTGAGAATTTCTGCAAACCTGGATGAAGAATGGCCTTATGTTGCTATCCTTCAGCTTATATCAGTTTGATAAAATAAGTAGTACCCGTTGAACTATTAATGAGCCTATTTCTTTAGAGTTAATAGTGGAGATGGAAATTATTATAAATCAGAACTTTCAAATTACAAGATGTTTCAGAGATTATATGCATCTGATGTCTTAAGAATGTAGAAGTTCAAAGTAGGCCAAGGATGCACTTAGCCAAGCCTACTACAATACACTTTTATGAAGAGCTATTCACGGAGTCAGCTTTTAAAGTAGTATTAATGCTCATTTTACCTTAATTTATTAACAGTTATTATAAAAAAAATGTTCTTAAGGAGCTTATAGACCAAATTCTTAAATACTGCCTAGGTTGCACTCAGCAGAGGTAGAAATAAAACAAAAATAACTCCCACTTGTATAAAAGAAAACATTTTCCTGCTGCAGAAGCAAAGCAACTGCACTGAAAGTAGATTATTTGGAAAATAAAATGAAACTCAAAGGTCACATTTGCTGTTCAAGTCAGGTTTATCTTCTCTGAAAAGAAGTTATCTTAATACTCTCTCCTTGTGATTGACTCTCACTTTTTAATCCCATGGATTTTTTAACTCTGTAGGAAAGGTATATTGGCAACATGCCACTCATCAAAACTGTATTTATTATTTATATTAATGTACTGGGACTCACAGAAGAAAGTGCTGTGCAAACACCAAAAAAGCAGCCATTCTGCCTGCAAGCTATATAGTGCAAGAACAATTAGATGCTCTATGTTAAGTTTTCAGATAGAGATATCTGAGGCTCTAAAACTAATTGTTGTTTGCCAACTTTCAGCTCAAGTTGGCAGCCACTCACAAATCTGAATTCACATCAGAAATTCAGTTCATATGCCATTTGTTCTCAAATATTTACTCAGGGTCTTGCATGGGATTTTTACCCAGAAACTACTCTGGCAGAAATAAGTAGCTCAAACACATCTCTTCAAGATCTGCTTCTTGGTGAATTATAGAAAAGCTGAATGCTGGATTTGCAGTGCCTTCTCCTGACAAGGTTTTACTTATTAATTTTTCGGTTGCAATAATGACAGAATCTTGTACAGAACTTAAATAGACATGACACTAATGAAATGTGACTATTCCAAAGTATATTTATCAAACATTTTCATTACTCTTCAACAATTCAGGCTGGGGTGTATTTATCATGAGTTTTATCATAAGTTAACAAGAAGTCCCCGCAAACAAATGAAACCTGAAATAATTTAGATATAGTAAAGCAGATAGAATGATTCTGAGCTCAATATCTTAAAGGAGATCAATGGAGTAAATTCCGAAATAATGGCTGGTGATCTGTCACTTGTATCAAGTAAACTAAAACAAAACTAGCATAACGCCCAGTATAAGTTACAGTCATAAATAATTCTTTAAGCCACAGAAGATGCACTCATCTTTGGTATGAGATGTAGATTTAATTAAAATTACTTCTTGATGAGTAGGGGAGTATCCTCTGCACTATAGCTTGAGTCTGGGAATGAAGGGTTGTGTGTGTGAGCTACTCCAGCCCACTCTGGTAATGTCTGGTGTTCTGGGTTCCTGCAAGCAATGCGCCTCCCATTTTCTCTACCAGACTCTGAGGAAATGACTGCTGTGGAAGGGAAGAACCTTTTGTGGTGTCCACTGTAGTAGGGGTGACGAGTAGTGTGTGCTCGCATGTGAGGACTGGGAGGGTTTCCCAGTCCTCAGACATAACGCAAGTGTGTGAACACACAGGCAGCGATGGGTGAAGGGAGAAGGAGTTGCTGGGGCAGAGATACAGAGGAGGAAGGGAACCGTGAGAAGGACTGCTCTTGTCTGATGGAGTGGAAATTGTCCCGCATCCTGTTAAACGAGTCTGATTTTCCATCAGTTACTGACTAAAAATCAACTTAAACATGTAAAATATTCTCCATTGGCCAACTTAGTCTGACAAAAACCATGTCCTCTTTCCTGTCCTGTACTCTGTAGGCTGTGGGTATCAACCCCTCCTACTCTCTGCCTTCTCTCTCTTCAAAGTTCACTGAATATTTAGCATCATTCCCTGCTGAGTAGATGCAGGGGCCATCTCTGATGTTCTCTCAAACTTGTACCAAAAAAACTCCTTTCTCATTGGTCTTGTAAGGAACTGAAATGTACTGTTTGACCCTGTTTGACTCCATAAGACAAAGTAGCTGCCTGCTGGAATAGTCCTATAGTGACTTCTACAGACAAATGGGGTTAGTGTTAGAATAGGAAAAAAAACCCTTGAGATCAAAGTTGTCTTTTATCTTTCCTCATTTTTTTTTTCAAATGTCTCTTAGCGCTCTACTCTCTGAATACTCTTATGTTTTATCCTTTCCACTGCTTTGTCTTGATTATTTTTTCTTTTAAACTATATCGATGTTTTAAAATTATACTGCAAGGAGTTTTTCTTTTGTCAATGTTCTTTTCCTGATACTTTTAGTCTTTTATTCCTGCTCCTAATCACTGGTTAATGAAGATTTTTTTTTCACTACTGAAAATAAAAAGCGTGTTCCTTGAAACGTTTTGCTTTTTATAGTATAGATCTGAGAGAACATGCTAGTACTAATATTAGAGAGGGAGACAACAGAAGGTAGTTTGGAGACACAGAATATTGAACTAATAAGAATATGTAATAAATCTCACAAAGGAAGGTTATTACCAATATTGTAATCAATAAGTAATGAGTTAAGAAAATGCATCTTAATCACCTGTTTTCTTGTTTCAACACAAGAAAAGAAATATTTAGTATACAACAGACTTTTTCTATCAGGATACCAAAAAAAAAAAATTAACTAGTGCCTTGAACTGAAATTGGAATACTTTACCTGTTCCATATAATAATTATAGCTGAGCATGTTTTAAGGTCCTACATTTCAGCAGACCAGTACTTTTGTTGTGTTGACTTCATATGCTATTTCCTTGCTTAAAATTAATGCGTCATGAAAAACATTTTTTTAATTTGCCAATGGTACGTGGATTTTGGGCTGCTTAATTTCTCCAAAATTTCAAACTGTCTATGAAAACGTGTTGCAAAGTACTTGTTTGTTTGATAGCATTTTAAAGTGCTGTTTTGAATGACAGCTAAGTATGTGTCTGGATGTCTATGCTGTCACTTCTTCACCTTGCCTAGGTTAGGGCTATATTTGAATAGGAATGTCAACTTTACTGCTGTCATTTGTATGGCCAATGAGTACTGCTGTACTGAGTTTCTTTATTTCTGTAATCCAGAGAATAGGTTTTTTTTTGTTCAGCTTTAGCACACAGCTTTTTTTTTTTACCACTGACCTAGCATGGCCTTGTGTTCTGTATTTAAATGCTCAGCATGATACAATATGAATTCCTACACAATGCAATGCTGCTTTCCACTGGAAAGTTTCCTAAAGACACGATTCCCTGCGTCTTCCTTCCAAGGCCAAAAAACAACAAAACATTAACATCTCAACACTCTAAAAATGTACAAGCAGTACATGGAATAGCAATGCTCTGTTGATTTCAGAGGTATCTGATGTGATATGTGGTCAGTAAGCGATTGGTCTATTAGTGCATAGTGGCTAGTTCTGCATATTCCCCTGAGACTTCAGCGTCACTGTTGTCAAGGAGCAATAAGATGATTAGTTTAGTTTTGATCACGGCAGGGAACTAAATCAGTGCTGTCTGTGTTTTTGTTGCTCCTCATTCTTTCATCAGTTCTCCTGGGAGTTTTGAGCTGTCACTTTGTTGCTCACAGTGCTTGACTGCTTGGGAGACTGTTTTGCAGAGCTGTGACTGTCACAGTAACAAACTTCAGAAACAGGCATGATTTCATAAGGGCAAAGATGCACAATGTTTTTGGTTTTGGTTTTCTTCTTCTATTTTTTTACTGAAGTAGCAGCAGCTCCCTGGATTTCACACTGTCTTGTTTTGCTGTGAGTGTTCTCTTGACACCTACAAGCCTTCAGTGCTTGCTTCTTCAGCAGATAGGACCTAGGTCTAGTTTACACTAGCTGCACATCATGTGCATGTGCTGTTCCTTGTCTTTGCTGAATTCAGGCCTCGCCTTCCTATGCTGTGTTCCTCTTGTACTATATGTAATTGTCAGTCTTATTGAAGAGTTTTAAAGCATTTCTCACTGACTTTATTTGGAAGAGAGTGACTTACACTTCATGTCAAATTCTGTTGGGGTCTTTTAGTGGCTGGTCATGGTATTCAAGTGCGAAGTCTTCTCCAGTAAAAAATCATTTCACAGAATGGCAGAGACTGGAAGGGATCTCTGGAGATCATCTAGTCCAACCTCCTTGCCAAAGCAGGTTCACCTCCTCACCTACAGCAGGTTGCACAGGATAATGTCTGGGCAGGTTTTGGATATCTCCAGAGAAGATGACTCCACAGCCTTCCTGGGCAGCCTGCTCCAGTGATCTGTTACCCCCAAAGTAAAGTTTTTTCTCATGTTCAGATGGATCTTCCTGAGTTCTAGTTGGTGCTCGTTGTCCCTTGTCCTGTCTCAGGACACCATTGAAGAGAGTCTGGCCCCATCATTTTGGTACCTGCCCTTTAGATATTTATGAGCATTACTAAGATCCTTTCTGTCTTTTCTTCTCCAGGCTAAGCAGACCCAGCTCTCTCAGCTTTTCATCATAAGAAAGATGTTCCTGTCCCCTAATCATCTTTGTAGCCCTCCATTGGGCTCTCTCCAGTAGTTCCATGTCTTTCTTGAACTCGGGAACCCAGAACCGGGCACAATGTTTCAGATGTGGTCTCACTTGGGCAGAGTAGAGGAGGTAGGAGAACCTCCCTTGACCTGCTGACCACACTCTTCTTAATGCACTCCAGAATACCATTGGCACCAGAGCACGTTGCTGGCTCATGGTTAACTTGTCATGCACCAGGACTCCTAGGTCCTTCTCTGCAGAGCTGCTTTTCAGCAGTTCATCACCTAACCTATGGTGCATAGGGTTATTCCTCCCCTTTGTCTTTGTTGAAATTTGTTAGGTTCCTCTTTGACCAACTCTCCAGCCTGTTCATGTCTTGCTGAATGGCAGCACAGCCTTCTGGTATGTCAGCTGAGTGGCAGTTTAGTATCATCAGCTAACTTTCTGAGGGTACATCCATGTCATTGATGAATGTATTGAACAAGACTGGACCCAGTAATGACCTCTGTGGAACACCACTAACCACAGTCCTCCAACTAGACTCTGTGCTGCTGATCACAACCCTCTGAGCTCTGCCATTCAGTCAGTTCTCAATCCTTATAACCTTCTTTTCCTCCATATGGTTAGTGCTCTAAACTATAAGATTTGTATGGTCACAAACTCCAGTTTCATTATCTACCTACCTTTACAATGAAACCTTCACTTTCAGATTATTTTTAGATGAAGTAACTGTTCACATTACTGACTGTAGTTATTTTGTAACATAGATAATGACAAATTAGTGAAGATCTCATAAACATAAGTAACTTCAAGGAAAAATCTGTACCTTTCTTGTCAGCATCTAGTGTATTATACTGAGAATAAAAAATCTTTTCCATACCAAAAGTGCTAGAGGCTATGTATGAAACAAACAAGGAGGTATAAGGATTAAAAAAACTATTGATTAGCAGGGTGGGAAATGAGCTCTGCATGTCTTCTATTTTGAGGATTGGTGGGTGGTGTCACAACAAAGAATAAATTTTAAGGAGGAATTCTAAGGAATAATGTAGTCTTGCAGAAATTTGCCATGAGGTTTGATTGCAGTGCAGGGTAGAGCAGGAGTACAGAAGTGCCTATTCAGAAATCAGGACAGTGACTCACGGGACCTGTTGTAGCTGCAGATATCCTAGATGTGTCCTCTCCAGCTGCTGAAGTTTCTGTGCATAGAAAAGAGAAGATTTGGTGTGTAGAAGTCACTGCAGTTGGGACTGCAGATTTGAGATTCAAATAAAATTCATGTGGCATAATTCTTATTCTGAAATCTAGCAAGATTTCAGAAGAAACCTGCACATTTTCCCTAGCCTCCCACAACACACAGCATTAGCTACTTCCTCTGTTGCTGTCAGTCAGATCAGATATTTGACTGTGACTGAGGCTCATAACATAAGGGTGAGGCTTGATTGACCTCTTCTGTGTTTCTTTCCAGTGTCCAACTTGTGAAATCTCCATCTTGGGTGTGCTCCCTTCAAATCTTCAACCCAGATAAACCCCTTAGCCAACTTTTTAGTGTTCTCACAGCATTGTTACAATTTTTTTATAGCTTTGAGAAATCAGAAATCAGAAATGTATTAATTTTAGATGCAAGTAGAAAAAGCCAAACAAAACAAACAAAAAAACTCCAACCCTCAGAAAAGATGGAGCTGCACCACATACCTTTTTTAAGACAGAAGCAAGGCTTTCTGACATACTCTAGTAGCAGATAAGAATTCTTCTGCATTGGTGGATGGGGAGGCAAAGCCTGTACAGACCTATCCAGACCTAATTCTGTGTATTCTATATATTATATTATATAATGTATATCATCCATGGACAAGAAACTGCAATTCAGCTGCAGTGAGCATTGTTCATAGAGCAAATATATGAAGGGTTAGTTCAAAAGACCTCACTGCCTGATAGTTCCTGTCTCATCTTTCATATCTTCTTTCCTAATACCTTATTTGTACTTATCCCACATAGATTTCTGTATTAGCTGTTTCTCTTAGATAGTTCTCCATTTTCCTCTTTTTGTCTGAAATAGCTGAGGATGTATCTCCATCTTTCAGAGCCCAAACTTGAGGTCTTTAATTTCCAAGGACTTTCACAGAAGTACAGGTTACTTGAAGATTACTTGTACAGGTTACAGAAGTGCAGGACATACTCTGAAAAACCACAGTATTTTCTCTAATGTAAGAGGGAAATAATGCTTGCAAGTATACTACAATGGAGGAGCAGCCTTTTGTTATTTTCTACTCTCTTGAAGATTAAGGAAGAAATCACTACTTTTGTGGATACTACTATTTTTATGGAAAAGTCAGCCTAGGAAGAAGAGGAGAGCAGTATTCTGACCAAAAGCTTCAATAAGGCAAACTGTAGATTTAGTATTTCAGTTCAATATGCCATTAATAAACATTTTTATTCAAAACAAATTTTGGGGTTGTCAGTCGATGGAAAACTCAACACGAGCCACCAATGTGCCCTTCCAGCCCAGAAGGTCAATCGCATCCTGGGCTGCATCAAAAGAAGTGTGGCCACCAGAGCGAGGGAGGTGATTCTGCCCCTCTGCTCTGCTCTTGTGAGACCCCACCTGGAGTACTGCGTCCAGTTCTGGGGCACCCAACATAAGAAGGACATGGAGCTGTTGGAGCGGGTCCAGAGGAAGGCCACAAAGATGATCAGGGGGCTGGAGCACCTCCCCTATGAGGTCCGGCCGAGAGAGTTGGGGCTGCTCAGCCTGGAGAAGAGAAGGCTCCAGGGGGACCTTATTGTGGCCTTCCAGTTCCTGAAGGGGTCCTACAGGAAAGCTGGGGAGGGACTTTTTACAAGGTAGTGTTAGAACGAGGGGGAATGGTTTCAAGCTGAAAGAGGGTAGATTTAGACTAGATATTAGGAAGAAATTCTTTACTGTGAGGGTTATGAGACACTGGCACAGGTTGTCCAGGGAAGTTGTGGATGCCCTCTCCCTGGAAGTGTTCAAGGCCAGGTTGGATGAGGCTTTGGGCAGCCTGGTCTAGTGGGAGGTGTCCCTGCCAATGGCAGAGGGGTTGGACCAGATGATCCTTATGGTTCCTTTTATCCCAAACCATTCTGTGATTCTATTAACATAACCAGAATGAATAAACAATACAGTTTATCAAGTAGGAAAAGAATCCTCCACCTTCCACAACGGAAGAGTGAAAATAGTAGCAGAAAGGTGACATGCGTTAGATCTATACAATTTTTACCTTGAAGTTTATACCTGAGGAAGAACTGTGTGTAACTATTACCTGGTTTCCCTCTGGAACAAAACCTAAAAAGATGTATGAAAAACTCGCAGAAATTATCAGAAAATAAAACTTTCAGAAATGGGCACAATTATATAAAAATATTTTTAGAGTTTTACACTGAAAGAAATGAAAAGGAAGTTATGTTGTTGAAGGACCTCAAATAATTATATAGGATTTTGAGTTGCCACAACACAGTACTGTGGAAGAACAGAGCATTTTCCTACAAAGTTGTGCTAGAGGGAATTATAAAGGCTCACCAACATTTCAGTCAACTGTATTGAACTGGTATAAATAAATTGCTCAAAAAGATTGAAATATAGGTTCTTCTAAAACAGTTGTGCTCTACAGGGCTAGGAAATACTTTGCCTATTCTGTTAGACTTCACATTTTCAACTGTTTTCTCATTCTACATCAGGAAGAAACCAAAAAACTTATTGGTCAAGATCTTAAAAGAACTAAAAAAACTGAAAGTCAAACGAGTAAGAATAAGTATTTATGCACCTTAGGACAAAAGTAGAAAGGGGGTCTAAACCTGGACTTCCTGCATTCTTTCTCCATAAACCTGATGTTATAAATTTAATTCTGAAGTGCTTTAGAAACAATATTCTTATTGGTTTGAGGTACTGTTCCCAGGAAGTGGCTGACAGTTTTTTCTGATTGCATGTAATTTCATAGCCACTTGGATATTTATTGCTGTCTTGCAATGGCAGTATGAGGTCAAAGAGTCCCAGCTTCTTGTGCAGGCAGAGAGCTGTGATACACCACACTCCTGATTTGAGGAAGCCTAAAACTGACTTGGTACTTGAACTCCATTTTTTTTAAAATCCAAATGCAGTACCTCATTAATGCATGCATCCTGCTTCTGTGTGTGTCTATATTAGGTAAGTACAAATCAAGCATAAAGACAAAATGTGAGTAGAAACTGCAATTTTTTCAGGAACAAGATGTGACAAACTCCAGAACATTTGTCTTTGGGACAGGAACGTAAGCAACAGGTCAGAAAATACACAAAAATAAAATCAGTGCTAGCTAATGCTTCCTGTTACATCCTATGACACAAAAAATGTAACAATAAACTTCCAGTTGAGACAAGGTAATAGAAAATTGAACAACTTCCTCACTTTAATTCTTACTTTTAGAAGGACTGGAAAAAGATTCTGCCATTCACTGATTACTTTCAATTATAATTATTTCCCAGTCTGCATTACAAGCTGTAGGAGGGGGCCAGATTCCTCTCACTTTGATCACTGTTCAGAAATGTCTCTTCTGTTTTTGACATTGCTACTGCTTTTAAAGTTGAAATTTAGATTTTATACTTAAAATCAACAACATGGCTCAAGAAACTATGTGACAGAATGAGCACTCATTGCATTAACAGATGAACATCCAGCACAGAGATATGGTGATGTTACTAGAAATGAAAGCTGCTGGAGCCAGTGATTTAGTCTTCAAAGGCCATTGGAAAAGAAACTCTATTGGTGTCTTACGCATGACAATACTCACATCCTTCATGTGTGTCTTCAGCATCTATGGTTTTTGTTGTTTTTTTTAATCCTTAAGATGCTTTGCCTCAGTTTTAAGTCTTAGCTTTCGGAGGTAGAAACTGAGGGAATGACTACAGCTTCTAGCAGCAAAACCATAGACACACTTAGGAAGTTTGCTAATGTGTGAACCTCTTCCATTCTGCAGATTTAAAAAACAAACAAACCACCCAGAATCACCAACAAACACACATCCAATTGGGAAGTTAATAAATCTTTATTCTTATAAAGAACATCGAGTTCTTTAAGGTTCGTGCAGTGGTTTTAAGTACTTGTCAGTGTTATTCCTGTGTTCAGCTATGATTCAATTAAATCCCTCCTTTCCATTTAGATCTTCACTTTTGAGAAATGGTTCGAACTTTGACAGTATAGCTTAGGGTTTTTGCCAATGTCTTAAACCAACCTTTTGATTCAGTTAAGCTAATAAAATCCGTGATGGAAATCACAAACGAGTAAATACTGGGTAGCATTTTTGTAAGGAAAATCTAAGTAGTTTTCTTCTCCTTCAGATGTTTGTTTCCATGTTATTAGTCTGATACTGAAGAAGTATCAATCTTCATGAATCTTGCAAAGACTTAAGCATCTGTATAAAAAGTTATTATTATATCTTTTTTATTATTTAT
>NW_010163499.1:0-11138 GCF_000695765.1 Mesitornis unicolor | reverse complement strand
TATATAAATACATAAGTTATTATCTATCATCTTTATTGTCAGTTATCTTTAGTATCTTTGGAGCGTATAAGTGAGCAATTTAATTTCTGTTGTAGCTTTTTTCCTGCTTCAGAACTTTGGTGTTGAACTTAAATTTCAATGTATATAAGCTTTTTCATATCAGTAAATAAACTTTTCTTCTGTATATTCAGTAACATCTTTGTGTTTTAAATATGCCTATCTTTAAAATGAACATTGGCACACATGTAGATAGCTAAGGAAGTGCTTATCTCCTTAGTGTAAGGTAAACTACTGATAACTATTGGTAGCTACTTTAAACAAGTATTTTCCTATTTTATACCATGCTCATGCTTTAATTAATAGTGGCATCTATTTCTAGAGGTAACCGACATGGAAAGTATGTAACATTTGAAGGGAATTTGCACTTTGCACTGAGCAGTAGCTCTTGGCTGTGAGAGGAACTGCACAGCCGTAAATAAGGCATGAGAAGAGCGGGCATACGTCTTCAGGGCATAGGTCAATCTGCTGTCAGCAGCTCAACAGAGGCTGATGCTAGGCTGCTAATGATGCTAGTGCAAATGTGACTGTGATTGGAAACTGGTTTTCTGGGGGGAAAAACCCCAATCAACCAACAAACCAAAAAACAACAACAAAAAAACACTGAAAGAGAATAATGAGTTCCCAAATACTTTTCTCCTTTCCTTAAATGTATTTTGGTTTTGAAGCTATCCATGGTTTTAATGACTCGGTGTTAAAATTCAAGAATTCTACATTATTTTATACATAGATTTATATAATGTTTTTCCCTCGTGCAATATGAGCAAACAATAGTTACTTAGAAATTGCTGACAACCAGAATGTAAAGATGAGTTTACTAAGAAACCTAACAATGCAGTTAAGTTCAATAACAAACAGTTTATTGAAACTAAATACTGTAATATATCTGTGGTAAATATGTTGCAGAAATGAAGTTTATTTACTAAAAATGGCAAAACATTCCGTTGCATCAGGATTGAAGCTGTAACTAACTTAATATAATTGGCCAAGGAGGATGGTGAATCTATTTATCTTCAATTTCCTTCATCTTGAAAAGTTTAGTTTATGGACCTTGAAATGCATACAGATATACTGAATCAGTGCATGAATAAAGCCCAGAGAGACTGCTTTGGAGCGGTACCTGTATGTTTGGGCACCTAAAATTAAGCCTTTTCTTAGATAAAATATGTGATTCTTTTTCAGGGTAAAAAGGTAAAAAGTGCAGCCCTGTGGTTCCTGCAGAATTTAGTGTGCTGGAGAGCCTGCCCCTTATTCAAGGTGCAGACCTGGAAGGACTGCTGTCATCATTGCAGCAGGTCCTCACCTCTACCCTTTCAGAATCGGGAAACTGCCCCTGCCTTCCCCCCAGTCAGCCTGAGCTCCACTATCTTCTAGGTTTGTAGGAGATGGGGTGGTGACTGCTCATGTACAGCAGGAGGTCTTGAGAGGGTGAAACTACAGTCACCCATATGTGTTGAAAGCTTATCTATATGACTCCTTTCCTGATTTCCTCTCAGCAGTTGTAAAGAACAAGTTAATGTACTAGTAAAGAGCACATCATCAGTAATATGCCTGCAGCACAAGATAGCAACAGGAGTACAAACACCCATGTCCCTTACTTTCCTCTGCATGGCAAAGAAGGTGGATCTTCTAGTGCTACAGTCTAAAGGCCAATTTTATAGTTTCCAAAGACTCTAAGATTTTCTCTGTGGCCCTAAAGGCAGTCAAGCCATGATCTCTTTCTGTACTAAATCCTCTTTGTGATTTTTCTATCACATTGCTGCACTGAAAGGATAACAGGAAACAGAGGTGAAGACAAAAGGAAGGTGAGTAAGGTTAGTAGGAAGAGAAAAGAAAAATGGATTTAAAAATTTTTTTAGTTTTGCACCATATATTTCTTTGTGTTCACTTTCAAGAGTAGATTTAGATCTAATGTTTAAAAATCTCCAGAATCCTCTCTTACAAAAGAACTGTAGAGGCTGTAAGTGGAGGCCAAGAGCACATACGAAAAGAGTTAATTCATGTTGGTAATTATTACTTGGCTGCGCTTTGCAGCAAGACCTGCTACTAGGAATCACTGGAGTGATTGCTTTGCTGCAGGACCCCTGTTCTCAGGATAGCCATCACTTTGATGTCTTCTGATCCACCTCCCTCCAACATTGGCAATGGCTCTTTACACACAAAAATAGAGAGAAAAAGAGACTGGGACAGACTCTGTACTGTAATCTTATTCACTGTTAGAGGACTGTGCATATGTTAGCAGAATCAGCAAAAAGCTGGAATAGATTCTATTACAATGCTATTCTACAGTTTAAGCTGTGTGTGGGGAAAATATGTTACTGCTCTCCATTATTCAGCACTATTTTTTATCCCATTAATGGTAGCTAAAAAGGTGTGTGTGGGGTTTGGTTTTTTGTAGTTTATTAAATCTCTCTTAAATGGTTTGTACAAATACCACTGATGCCGCTGTCTTGTCTTGGAGCATCTTACATAGAGACAGCTAGCAGTTCTTGCCTTTGTTTTCTACTTTTTTGTGTTTATTCAGCCAAATGAAAAAGCTGGAAACTGCTACATCATACACACACAGACACACACTCTTACAAGCACACACACATCGTATATACTTTGCTCTTTGATAACACAGGGTGTGTAGAGGGATTCTCAGGGTGATAGGTGGAAGCTGACTTGAACATTGTTTGGCAATTTTATTAGGTATTAGAATGTGTAGCTTCTTGTATGTTCAATGCCTTTTTAAAGATCTAGAAATGCTAGAAAACTTAAGTAAGGATTACTTTGATTTTTTAAAAAATGCATTTATTGATCTGCTTTTTTTTCCAGATTACTAAAAATATGGGTAGTTCTGCCCAGTATGACACCTGAAAGGTGAATTGGTTTCAGGAAAAGTGTTAAATATTTGGCTCCTAAAAGGCAAGAACCTTAAGGGAACAGAGAAATGAAACAATCACTGTCACTAAGAACTGTTTACAGATACAGAAGTATTTGCTCCTTCAGTCTTATAGTGTTACAAGACTGTATTCTGTTTGGCTGATACAGCTGTTAGTTGAATGTGTGCCCTGTAAAGCCCTGCTGCTGTAGCTTCCAACCTGGGTGGAATTATGCTACCAACCAGAAAATCTGGTTTAGGTGGAAGTACAAGCTGCAGGTCTTGGGATTTTTCTCCCTCTGTTTGTTTCTGGTTTAAATTGCATGCCATGCTTGTGTGACAGCCTACTACAGATTTTTCTGAATCGCAAAGTAATTCCATCTGTAACTCTTCGTAGGGTTTCTTAAGACTATTTTAAAGCTTAAAGCTAATACACAAATTTCACTGCCAGTTAGTGAAGCATGTTTTGCATTTTACCTTCTTTCTTTGTAGGTAAGAACAGACAAGCTTACACCACAGATTTGCTTATTTAATTCTTTGCAGATGGTACAGTGTCAGTTCTTTGCAGCAAATATTATCATGGTAGTAGCCTTGATTACTGAGGTCTTTCTATCAGATTTTATTTTGATAAAAGCATTTTGAGGGGAGACATGAGAACTGTATTTCACATGGGTATGCACATGCACTTATGTGGTCTTAAAAATTGTTGATTTTCTAAAAATCTTACCTTTGTTGACCTTTAGATGGTATTTTCCAGCACTATAAAAAGCTGCCAAAATATAGAATTTGGATTTTCAGGTATTTTATAATTTAAACTAATCAAGTTACAGACTCATCTACTTAAAATCAGTTACCACACATTTTAGTAGGCTGAAAATCAAATGGTCCGTAACAATATTCATCTGCAGCATAAACTTAAAATTACATGAGCTCTCAGTCTGGGGATTGAGTCCTGATGTACTGGAAACTGACTCAAGAAATTTTTGCTCCATTTACCTTTGCTGTGGAAAGTGGATTTAGGGGAGCAGGGGGGAGTGTGGGGTGCCATGTGGTTATTATCTTTTTAAGCAAGAACATATTTGTCATTCCTGCACTCTTCTGCTTCCATTCTCCTTCAATGACTTCTATATGGAATAACCTCAATTACAGTTCCAACAACTAAATTAAAATAAGTAGCTACAACCATCTATAGGCACCTTTCTGAATTTCATTTTTAAGTTCTCATGTGAAAAATTCTCATTTAAATTCTCTTTCTCATGTCTGAATCTTCCTAGCTTCTTGTGTGATTAGCTTTGTCCTCACAGTGTTGCTGTCACTGTCAGTGTTGTGACTTAGTTCGTAAATTCAAGTAGAAATATCACTTTCTGCACAATCCTGTGTCTGCATTAGGGATGTTTGCTGCAAAGGCTGTGTGACCATTGATGGAAATATTTTGTGCCTAGCTTTATCATCAAGTGAAAAGAAAGTACTGAAGTAACTTAGGCTCCTCACCAAAATACGTAACATTCCAAAATGTATTATGCAGGATACAAGTACATCTTTTGTTCATAGCTTTTAATATAAAACCTCCTTGTATTTATATGATGTTAAGAAACAATGAGAATGATGCTTACCAAGTACTGCTTCTTCCCAAAACATATATGATCTTATGCCCAAAGGCTTTATTGAAAATAAGCAGTGTAATGCATTGTGGAGTCAGCATATATTAGTATTCTAGTACACATCTACTTCTACATTGAGGTAGAGGAATTTTGTAAGATGCCCTGAAAGACTCTTCTCAACATTCATTTTGCTGGCAAGTACTGTAATAGTAATACCTTTTGGAATTAAGGCAAAAATGCAGTGACACAGTCACTGTGTTGTGTTCAGGGAGACTGATGTGCCTCTAAAAACCTTCATAACATGGTACACCCTAGAAAATACTGAGACTATTTCTGAAACTTCTTGTCAGTATTCATAACACTGAGGGAAAGAATTGTCCCAGCCCATAGTTATACTGGAGTTTCCTGGTCAAACACTTCACTCAGGCACACCAGGAACTCACCCCTACCCTCTTCCCACTGGTGCATCCTACCTTCTCAGCTTGACAGTCTTGAATACTCTACTCTGTTCATCTAAAATGGTCAATGTCAAATTGTTTCCAGTTAAACAGGGGGTAGCATCAGCGGAAAATCAAGCCAAACTTCCTTTTCATACTGTGTCTACAGAGACTGAGAAGTGAACTGAAATTTCCTCAAAGAGGAGAAATACAAATCTACACTTTCATATTACAGATGGATAGTTTTGCCTGCATACTGTTGTAGTGGGTGCAGAGAAAAATGGGTGCTGTAGGCAGAAAGGAAAAAAATAACTTCTCCTTTGCCTTTGGCTTATAGTAGCTTAATATGATATGTGTCTGTAAGTCAAGAGCGGCGTTGTATTTACAGGCCATGGGTAGGCAGAGGAGGACTCTGAAAGGAAGATAAACCTGGGTTTCCAAACTGCATGACTGTGAAAATCAGATTAGATCTTGGTAAGCCTTGGGAACCTACTGAAAAACATCTTATGTACTGAAGAATTTCAGAAAGTAGCTTAAGAGAGACTGGCTTTTGAAAGTCTAATTTTTTTTAACTTGGACCCCTATGGTAAGAGCTAACTGTTCTGCTTGCACCCCCTTTTCACTTTAATTCTGGAGAGTTCACTGCACTGAACGCAAGTATTCATATTCATTAAAATCAAAGGTAGTGTTTCAAGTATCCATTCCCAGAATTTGCAAAATAGGCATATAATAATTGAGTTCACAAGAACAGGTTTTTTCCTCTGACTTCTTTCCTGCGTCAATGTTTGCACTTCCTTCTCAATAACAGGCTCCTTGTTTTCTAGTGCAAGAGAAGCTTTTTTAAATGAGTTCTTAGAACATACATAAGTAATGTGTCTGCCTAAAGACTGTACAGAGCTTAGGGAGTCCAAATCTCACAGAGGAGTTCTAAATATGTGTAAATATTTAGTTGTGAAAGAAGCTCCAAAGGTTTGCTTTGATTAATTTGAAATAAAAAATTATTAAGTGAAGAGAGAGGTAAACAAATGCAGTGACTAACCAGGGCATTTCTCATAGTGTTGCAATTTATACTCTATTACTTTCTGGATAGGAGAGTAGTATATTTCAATGCAAGTCAATCTTTGAGTCAGTAAGAAATATATATTTATATGTTTATATACCCCAAAAAAGCAACTGTACAAGCAGTATGCATTTTCCTGGGATTACTGCATGTTTGTATTACAAATGTGTATTTATATACTTTTCTATTTGAAAAACTGTTGCCAGCTTGCTCTGTATTGACACAAGTTTATTTTTATCATGTCTGTCTCAGAAACAAAATCTCTAGGTCATGAAATAAAAGTAGACCTTTTAGATATGGAAAAATTTTCACGGTTAATTTTCTGGATTAGCTTACTTCCTACTGTGTTAGAATTTGTTTATTTACATTGCCTATGGTTGAACTTGCTAGCTAAATCTCTTCTTTTTATATAACAGTGAGGTGGAGCCTTTTCAGATTGAGGCAGCAGTGGAATGGGTGTGCTTCTCTGCAGCTGCAAATTCCTCAGAACTATTGATAATGCAGAAATGCAGATTCCTCAGCTCAGAGTAGGAAAGGGAGTAATTTGAAGGGACTGCTCTAATAATATATATTTCAGGAGTATATTGCACTGCATACCTGAAAAAGACGTATGGCTGGAAGAGTTTTTAGGAATCTCTTTGGGACCAGGTACTTGAGAGATCTGCTTCATTCAGTGTTTGTTCCAACTGTCTCTGAATTGTGTTATGTTAGCCTCAAATGTATAGTTTTCCAGTCAAGCTTTGCCATAATAACAGTGAATAAATTACATTATATAACACAATTTACAATTTTTATAACCACTACCTGAGCTCACTGACAGCATTCAGTCCCTGAAACAGCTCAGACTCCCTTGAGTTATCAGTGAGTTGCTCGGAGGTATTACATCTCTCTCTGCTCTGTGAGATGTGTGCTCTCAGTCTTTTCTTTTATCCAACTGTGGCTGTATAGCACTGGTCTGAGGGACCTCCTTAGCATACCTTCGAGTTTCCCACCCGGAAATGGGAGGAGCTGTTTTCTACTTCTCCATATGCTTATACCTCCTGGAGTGTCTGGGTCTCACAGGTGTTTGTCATAAATCAGTTACTTATCACACATTAGAGACCCATGATATTGTCACTCCGAGGAATGGACAGTATCTTAATGCACATTGTATTTGTTCTTCAGTGGCAGCTTTTTATCTTTAACAAATTTCATAACTTCAGCGCCAGCTTCAACTATTGCAAGCATGTTTACTCTGATTTTTCTGTTAAATGCAGGGTCAGCAGTATAAAAAAGCTATTCTTCATAACTGTTACTCTGTAATTTCAGTGCTAAATGCAAATTATATTTTCCATTATTTGCTTAGTATTTTAAGACCTCACCACCAACCATTTAGAAAGTTTGACTACTCTCTCTGTTAATATAAGTATTTCTTTGGTTAAATGCTGTTAAGAGACCAGTGTTTCTTTCTTCTTGACTCATTTTAAAAAACCAAACCAAACCAAACCAAACCCAAACGAACCACCTTATTCCTACTATACCCTGGAAGTTTTTTCTTTGTTACTCATACAAATTCTTTCTTGACGACCTGTTTTTCAGCAATCAATAGAAAATATCTATTGTCTTTCTCTAAAATGTGAGCTCTAAATGATATTGAAGTTGTTAACACTTTTCTGTGATGCATTCATTATCATGGCACATTTTGTGTCTGAAGGCTCTCCTTTGCATTAATTTCAGGGTTGAAAAGTTATTGTGGCTACTTTGTGCTCAACATAACCCTCTATGAAATTTTATTGTCATTCATGGAGTGTGTGAGACCAGTCAGTATATTTAAAAAATTTTGAGCTCTGTTGTATGTGATTTTTAAGCTCTGAATGCTATTCTACTGCTCCTACATTTCTCTAAGAGATAATAAACTTAGCATGGAGTTCATAGAATCATAGAACCAGAATAGCAGGTAGGAAGGGACCACAAGGATCATCTAGTCCAACCTCATTTGTCTCTGTTGGCTGTATTGTCCTTTACTTCGCTTATGACTCTAAGCTGAAGTACTTTATTTTGTCCACAGATGTGCATTGTGACACCCGAGATAACTCTGGCAAAGTGACAAAATCTGTAGAACTTCTCCCTTCTTTTCTATCCTTGTCTTGGCTTCTGTCAATTGTAATGGTTCATCTCAAGATGTATTCTGTATTATTTCACTCATTGTTGACCTCTGTGTACTTTTCTAAAGTTGGTGCCCTGCCTGCATGTTTTGAATTCTCAGCTGTGCTCCTTAAGCTTTCCTCTGGGTTGGGTGCATCCCGCTGCCTTGTCAGTAACTGACCAAATCTCCCTACAATCACTATCTAAGGCTTGTTTACATTCAGATCCCAGACCTGATTCAGTTTTCATTCAAATGATTATTACCTCTTCCCCACACTGTTTTATTCTCATGTTAGTCTGATGTTCTGTTCTTTTACTGGCTCACTTCATTTTGTGTATTCTGAGCTTTACATTAATCTGAAAAAGACACTGTTTTGGTGTATTTTGAAACATTAAGAAACAGCTGAAACAGCAGAGTGGTTTAAAGAGATCTAATGGGATGTGCTGTTCAAGACAAGAACTCTGAGTACTAGCAGCATTTTAATGCAACTGCACTGTTGTAGCATAGTTGTCTTTCATGAAGATGTGAAGATTTAGTTGTTAAACAAGAATTCATGTGTGTTGATCTTGATTCTTCAGACTTGTGGGACAGACTTGTCAAAAACAGTGCATGAGCAGTTAGAAACTCAGCTGAGTAAGCTTGCATTGCTATTAGTTGCCAACAAGACAATTGGTGATGTCAGTGATGCTTGAAACTATTTTTAATTTGATCTTTGCATTATATGTCTTGAGTGGTGCATCCATATCTTTCTTTCACCTTTTGGTCATGATACACATGGCCAAGCACAGACAGGTATCATCACAAGTCTTCATAATCCTTTTTTTGGTATGTGGTTTTGAGTGTCAGATGGCTTTTAGGTGTGTGTAGAGAAGCATATGTGTTTTAGATTTAGTTATTAATATTCAATATTAATATCCTGTTGATCTCTTGTTACAAAGGACAAACTCCTTTTGAAGCTAGCAGGACCTTGGCTCAGATAAAAGCCCAAATTAATGGACAAGATAAAAAAAAAGAAGCAAAAAACCCCATGATACAGAAATTTTAGGCTTTCATATCACCTTTGACCAGGAGTACTTAACTGTGTAACATTTCTTTTATCTATCTGTACTGGGTAATGAACAGCAATATTCAGAAGTAATATCACTGTAACTTGAAAACATGGATTTATCTCATGGCCCCAAAAAAGGGTCATCAACTAGTCTTAATGTATTTCTGATGTCTTAGTTGTGTTTTGATCACAAAGCTGTTTTTTTGTTATGGCATTGGGTTTTTAGTTGTTGTTCTCTTTTTTTTTCTTAAGAACAACAATCATTAGCAACAATACAATTTCTGCTAGTCAAGTGTAAGGTATACTTTTAAGAGGACTGGTTGGTGGTCGGGTATAAATAAGTATTATTGTTTCTTATCTGAAAGAAAAAAGTTAGACACATTAAAAGTACTTGCATTGTTAGAAAATTCATTAATCTTAGTCTTCCTCCAAAAAAAAAATTCTTGAAAGACTTTATAATCTCTATGGATATGGCTTTCTTCTTGCTTTATGAAATTACTCCTGCAAAGTTTATGGGAAATGTCGAGATGCCTGGCATTCTCCCGTGCCTGGTGCTGCAACATGATGTTATCTTCAATATGCATCACCACCATAGTTATTGATACGAAACATAGATGATTGTTTGCACTGCTGAGCACTTGAATGGAACAAGAAAAACAATGCAATGATCCAAATTATTTTTTTTCTTTATTTAATTATAAATGTGCAGACTCTGTTAGTGTAGTGAATTCTGCAGTCTCTAGAGAGTCCCCTGAGAGCACAAGGCTTCAAATATGGGACACATTTCTGCAGCTGAGCTGATCAGGAGATTCTCCTTCACTTCATTAGAATTGGAATGTGTCCTAAGATAAATGGATCTATTGCTCCCACGGAATTAAAGCTGAGGAATTTACTTAAAACTTCCTTAAAATGCAATGATGGGGAAATTATGCCTCTAAAAAAATACTTTTTCTTTTTTTTCATGATATATTATCCCTTGATTAAGAGAAGACTGTGAAATGAGTCTTAAATTAGGTATCTATTATGCTCCAGACGAGGAGGCTTTCTAAGCAGAAGAAACTATTGATCCCATGTCTGGCTTTCTAACACATGAATAGAGAGTGCAATCCATTATAAAGTGAAAGCAAAACCATCAGCTTTCTCAAGCATTCAATTAGACTATTACTTTATCTACCTTAATTGATGCTGCTAATAGTATCATATTTAATTGTTGCATATAGGTGGAAAACATGCTTGTTAGTGAGTCTCAGCTAATTCACAGGATGACATTTAAGCAATAGATGCAGAGCTCTAGGTGAGTTCCCGATCAATGCATGACACATCACCTTCATCTTTCACTGTGGTAGTCTAAAATGGTTTGTATTCATTTCAGATCAGTTCCAGTATACAACAGCTTACTTGCAGGACAATGAAAGTTTACCTTCAAAGTGACAGTGCTTTATCAAATGGTATCACTTTCATCGCAGTAATTAAATAACTGGTTGCTAATGCTGCTTTCGCATGTCCAACAGTCTCTTCCCAAAAGTTTTCATACTAAATTATTCTATACATGGACCAAGCAAAATTTTATTTTCAGAATGTATATGCCTGTATGGATGTGTAATAGTATATGAAAAAAAGTATTTCTCTATGTTTATGTATAAACATAGGCTGTCCTCGTGTGTCAGGAAATGAGCCGGCGGGGAAGACCAGCCTGGCTGAACAGAGAGCTCTGGCTGGAGCTCAGGAAAATAAAGAGAGTTTATGATCTTTGGAAGAAGGGGCAGGCATCTCAGGAGGAGCACAGGGCTACAGTGAGACTGTGCAGGGAGAAAATTAGAAGGGCTAAAGTGCAGCTGGAAATTAATCTGGCTAGTGCTGTTAAAGACAATAAAAAGGTTTTCTATAAATACATTGGTAACAAAAGGAAAAGTAAAGACAGTCTCCCCCCTCTAGTAGATGTGGGGG
>NW_010163498.1:0-1309 GCF_000695765.1 Mesitornis unicolor | reverse complement strand
CATGAGTCCCGGTCCCGGATGTGCTGGAGGTGCACCCGGGGGGCGGGGTGGTGCCTGGTACCCCCGCGTGGGGGTCCTGAAGGCTAAACTCGGAGTGCCATCTCTGCGGTTTGGCGTTTTCATGAGCGTTGCCTGTGTCCTACGTAGCCGTATCTCAGCGGCTCAGGGGGTGCCACGTTCACGCAGGGTCGCAGCCGTGGGTGGCCGCAGTGGTGCGGGCAGGGGGCAGTGACCTCTTGGGGCGTAACGGAGGTGTCCTGCGTGGGCTTGGTACCTGACACCTTCCGGCTCTGTGGGGAAAACCAGATGTCCTTAAATTATGTCGTGACTGAAGCTGCCAGATCATCACTGTTTTAACTTGAGACAAACAGCCTGACGTGGCTCTTCTGTCATCAGCAGCACCTCTTCTCCAGGGCCTCCAGAGGTGAAGTGCCAAATGGAGCCACCAGAGGCGTTCCCTGTAGCAAACAGGCTGGTGGTCGGGTGCTTGTCTTCTGGGACATTGAGGGTGTCCAGAGAAGAGCAACAAAGCTGGTGAAGGATCTAGAGAGCAATTCATACGAGGAGTGGTTGAGGGAACTGGAGTTATTAAGCCTGGATAAGAGGAAGCTGAGGGGAGACGTTTTCACTCTCTACAACTACCTGAAAGGAGGTTATAGAGATGTGGGTGTTGGTCTCTTCTTCCATGTAACTAGTGATAAGACAAGAGGAAATTACCTCAAATTGCATCAGGGGAGGCTTAGATTAGTTATTAAGAAAAATTTCTTCACTAAAAGAGTGGCCATGGCACTTCAGGAACATGGTTTAGTGGGCATGGTGGTGTGTTAGGTTGGCGGTCAACTTGATCTTGGAGGTCTCTTCCAACCTTGATGATTCTATGATTCTAATTTAAAAATGAACTCACTAAATTAGCAAAGTCAATTTTTACACAATCTCAGATTCTTAGCAAAGACAATGAAAGCCCCCAGTTGACAACTGTGGCTCTTTTATGCTGCTCATTCACTCCCTACAGAACCTTAAGGGGACCCAAGACGAAGCATATTTATTTCCTTATATTAAAATCTCAGCTTTTTACAAGATATCATACTCTTGAGAACGCTTTCATTTTCAGTAAAACCTCAGTGATGGGATGTTGTTTGCTGTTTGATCAAGACGATTTTTTTTCCTCTAACGCCTGCCTGACTGAAGATGTCGCATGTCCCATCTTCTTCATAATATCAGCTGATAAAGCAGTGTTTTTTATTGCAGTCCAGCCTGATAGCCCTGAATCCTAAACCACTCTCCCCAGTTTGAACAGCTTGGAGGTGAC
>NW_010163497.1:0-6394 GCF_000695765.1 Mesitornis unicolor | reverse complement strand
CAATCCCTAACGTTCTGTGATTCTGTGTGGTCGCCAACTGGATTTAGTTCCATCCACCGCAACTCTCTGTGCTTGGCCATCCAGCCGGTTTTTAACCCAGCAAAGAGTATGCCCCTCCAAGCCATTTATAACTTTCAACTTCTGTCCTGTTCCATTCCATACCTTTCTCTCCCAGATTTTTTGCCACTCCAGAGCCTCTTCAGGATGGGTTGATAAACTTTTTACTTATCTCTAACTTTTGTCTTCAGTATATCACAGGTGCTTTTTCAGTTTTCTTGGTTCAGTACCCCATCTTTTTGCTCCCAGTCATCCAATTTGTTTCTTTCAGTACCTCAGTAAATACCTCATCCCTGGCTAGTATCTTTCTACTTTTGGAGTAGTCCATAACTTAAGAGCTTTCACTCTGGTTGCATCTGATGGATTATTCCATTCCTTGCTCCCTCTGCCCCCCTTCATGCTTACACTGGCTGCTGGCATTGATGCCCTAACCAAGCAGACTTTTTCAGCAGGGCAAAAGGGGAACTTCAGCTGTTGCTATGGCCAGGATTTAAAAACATCTGCAGGAATATATTGCAAGAGCAGGAAAATGAGAGGCAAGGGCAAAATTTGAAGCCCTGGAGATTCAGACAAATCTCAAATTTGAAAATTATATAATTTGCCTTTTTTACTAATAAAAGAAATGCTGTAGAAATGTTAAAACCAAGTTATTTTTAAATTAAAATAATTTTCCAACTTAAAAAACCCCAAATCCTGTAACTGGCTTTCATAGTTTTCATGGTAGTAGCCCCTGATAAATGCCAAGCCTCCAAATTCAACCTGAAAAAGTTATGGTAACTCAGTTCTGTAGGCTGTAGATGCGGAGAGGTATACGTGTGGTAAAAATAACGTGTATACTTGTGTGTGGTTACATCTTGAGTTTTTTAGAGAAAGTTTATCTTTTATGCTGACTTTGTCACTATCAAGAAAATGAATGCATGAACTTAATATCCTGTCCAAATCAGAAAGTATTCAGGTACTCATGACTGTCGTGGTTTAGGACTGGGCCGGCCACTAAATCCTGGACAGATGCTCTCTGTTAACCCTTCTCCCCTCCCCAGAAGGGAAGAGAAAAGAGAATAAGGGAGAGAGACTTTACGGGTTGGAAAATAAACTAACAGATTTAATTCATCTTTGTGTTTCCCTGTTTAACAATACGGGTCTCCTGGCTTCTTTTCTTGATTTCCTACCAGTTGGGATGCTCTGATCTTGAGACTGGAAGAAGTGGTCCTTGAATATGAACCGACTATCTTGGGCCCATTTACCTTCTAGTACCCTGTCCCATGGAATTTCTCCTAGCAATTGCTTGAAAAGGCCAAAGTTGGCCCTGCTGAAGTCCAGGGTTGTGATTCTGCTTGGTATTCTGTTCCTACCGCACAAGAGCCTGAACTCCACCATCTCGTGGTCGCTGCAGCCAAGTCTGCCCTCAACCTTCACCACTTCAACCAAATTCTCCTTGCTAGTGAGTATAAGATCCAGCAGCGCTCCTCTCCTAGTTGGCTCATCCACCATTTGCATCAAGGAGTTATCATAAATGCACTGGAGGAACCTCCTGGAATGTGGCTGGCTGTATAGGCCTTCCAGTAAATATCTGGGTAGTTAAAATCCTCCATGAGAACCAGGGCCTGTGCTTGTGAGGCTGCTGTCAGCTGCCTGTAGAAGGCCTCGTCAACTTCCTCATCCTGATCAGATGGCCTGTAATAGACACCCACCACAGTATCACCCGTGCTAGCCTGTCCCTTAATTCTCACCCACAAACTCTCAACTCGTTCTTCGTCTGCCCCTGGACAGAACTCAATACATTCTAGTTGCTCTCTCACATAAAGGGCAACTCCACCACCTCACTTTGTTGGCCTGTCTTTTCTAAAAAGGACATAGCCATCCATGACCACATTCCAGTCATGTGAGCTGTCCCACCATGTCTCTGTAATTCCATCAGATCATAACCCTACTGGGTTTGGTTTACTCTTTTTTCTTGCTGGATTTTTATTTTATTTGCTTATTTATTTCGATTCAAACTGTTTTAGCATAGCAACTTTCTGATCACGATACTTTTACTTAATCTCAAAGGTGAAATTTTTAGTGATTAAGCCAGTGAGATCGTTTTTTCATGCATATTCTCAGGCAATACTAATACTATGTTTTAGCTCAGATTGTTTCCAGGTTAAACAATGTGCATTCCAAGGTACATCAGCAGTGCCAAGCTACTTGTAGTTATAATCAGCCATGGTTACAAAAAGTTCTTTGTCCTGCAAAAGTTTTAAATTCTGTACTTTACAAAATTTATTGTGTCAAATAAAACATAATTTTGCCTTTGCTATTTGGCAACAAATGCTGCTTGCAGGTGCTTCCAAATGAGCTTTTGGTTTAGAGTTAGCCAAGAAAAATGTAATTTTGGTGATATTCCTATTGTAACTATAATTTAGCTTGCATTTAAATAAGTTGCTGGAGACTGTTTCAGGTAGAAAGACTTAAAATACAGATTAAAATAGATTAATGTTGCAGTTTACTTCATATATATAACCATTTCCCCGACAATCAATTGCTCAAGTTTCCTTAAGATTATCAAGTGTTTTTATCTTGTTTAATAGAACACTGGGGAATTTTGATTGGTGATGAGGCAAATCATTATTCTTGGTGTCATGATCTTCTAGAGTCATCTCTGCTAGAATACTATTATCCACACTGTACTGGTTTTGCATGGCAAGTTTTTGGTAGCAGTGGGGCTACAGGGATGGCTTCTGTGAAAAGCTACTAGAAGCTTCCCCCATGTCCGATAGAGCCAATGCCAGCCAAGATGGACCTGCTGCTGGCCAAGGCTGAGCCAATCAGCAGTTGCATCAAGTTTTTTATTAGAATGTGCAGCATGCTTTTATTTTAGCATGATTTCTTTTTGGACTTGTGTCTATTTCACTTTTTGAGGGGTTTGTTTTGTGAAAGTCATTGCATTGACAGTTGTGTTTTGATTAGGTCCAGAAACATGGTGATTATAGTCCTGAACTGCAACACTGGAAAACTAGGTAACTGCTTTGTTGTATTTAAGAGAAGAATCCAGAGGCTGATGTCAACATGAATGAAGGAACAGATCTGTGTTTCATAATGGAAAAATGAAACTGTTGCTGAATTTAAAGTTAGATAGTATGTTCAGAATAGTCCTACTACCTGTTTTGCAAATTAAAAATTCAACTAGAATTCTTCCCAGATGGCTCTAACTTTGCAACCTGATTGCAAACAAGAGCTTAGTTTTGTTTCTTTTTGTGCATGAAGGCTAATGCTACAGAGTCAATACATTCTTTGGCTGAGCATAAGCTTGACAAAATTAGTGTAATCTGATCTAAGTCCCTTGTATGTGACAGGATTCTGGCAAGATTGCATGTAGTCTATGAATTGCAAATAAGAAATATTGAAAAGTTGGCAAACGTATAAAAATAATACCATAACTGCATATGTGAGAGTCTCAGTGGGATTCTGCTAAGAACAACATAAGAATTCATATGTAACTTTCCTCCTGCAGCTAGGACTGATGTGGGCAGTAACAACAAAGCTGAATTTAAAAAACATTTGCAAGTCTCGTGACTGCTAACTCTGAGATGACTTCCTGCTCAAGGGTAGGAAGGCTCTGCAGAGGGACCTGCATAGGCTGGATCAACAGGCTGAGGTCAATTGTATGAGGTTTAACAAGACTAAGTGCCAAGTCCTGCACTTCAGTCACAACAACCCCATGCAATGCTATAGGCTTGGGGAGGAGTGGCTGGAGAGCTGCCAAGCAGAAAAGCTGTTGATTGACAGCTGACTGAACATGAGCTAGAAGTTTGCCCTGGTGGACAAGAAGGCCAACGGCATCCTGGCTTGTATCAGAAACAGTGTGGCCAGCAGGAGTAGGGAAATGATCATGCCCCTGTACTTGGCACTGGTGAGGCCGCACCTGAAATACTGTGTTCAGTTTTGGGCCCCTCATTACAAGAAGGACATTGAGGTGCTGGAGCAGGCCCAGAGAAGAGCAACAAAGCTGGTGAAGGGTCTAGAGAACAAGTCCCATGAGGAGCTGCTGAGGGAGCTGGGATTGGTTAGTCTGGAGAAAAGGAGACTGAGGGGAGACCTTATTGCTCACCTGAAAGGAGGTTGTAGTGAGGTGGGTGATGGTCTCTTCTCCCAAGCAACTAGAGATAGGACGAGAGGAAATGGCCTCAAGTTGCACCAGGGGAGGTTAGACTGGATATTAGAAAAAAAATCTTTACTGAAAGAGTGGTCAAGCGTTGGAACAGGCTGCCCAGGGAAGTGATGGAGTCACTATCCTTGGAGGGGTTCAAAAACCGTATAGATCATAGAATGGTTTGGGTTGGAAGGGACCTTAAAGATTATCCAGTTCCAACCCCTCATGGCACTTTGGGACATGGTTTAATGGACCTGGTGGTGTTGGGTTGACAGTTGGACTTGATGATCTTAGAGGTCTTTTCCAACCTTAATGATTCTATGATTCTATTATTAATTCAGAAAGTTACAGTTCAGGAACACTGCAGTTGACCTTGAGAATAACAACTATATCTTGACTGACTTCGTCAAACGGTGACTGTTCTGTGTAAGGAAATGTGCAGCTGCAGCAGTGTTAAAATTTTATTATCCAGCACAGGTACTAATTTTATGAAATACTGCATCTCTACATCAACAGTGAATTACCACAAGTGATGCAGCATTTTTTAGAGAGCTGAGTCATTTAAAGCAAATGAAATTGGGAGAAGACAGATGGAGCCCTGGTTGGATGCATGATAGGAATAGTACTTACAATGAGAAGTCTCCTATACTATGCCAGAAACATCCTAAAACAAATCAGCTAACTCTATATAGAACTATCAGGAGTTAGATGTAAACCTTCACCTTAAATCTAGAGTTATTCTACTCAGCCAAATTAATTCCTGCAGCAATTATTTTCCATTAGAGACAGGACTCTCCGTAGGGTTATACTAGGGATTAAACTGTTCCACTGGATTACTGCAGCTGCAAGTTTACAAAGAAGTATTGTTGTGATTGTTTAACAAAGTTATCTTTGCAACATTTTAGCAATGTTGTTTTCAAACTGCTATTATTAAAAAATGCACTTAATATTGTGAGCAGTCACAAACCCACTGCTAATTTTAAAAAGCAGGAGTACCTAGAAAAAATTAGAGACTGAAATTATCAAACTGAAGTTGATGTGTTTCACTTTCACACATTTAATTTGTGGTAGCAGTTCAGAACTCATTTTAAGAAGTAAATTATATTGAAGCAATATTAGTATGTGGTTTTCCAATAAACATCCATATGTATGATAGGGATCAGGCTTATGGGAAAAAACATTATCACACATGGGAGTTTAGCAAATTATTAGCAAACTACACAATTGTCCATAAGTGACAAATCAGTCTGAATCAGAACAAATGGAATATTTTTAGTAAATTAATTAGAATGTTATATTTCTCTATGAAAATGTTTTATTTCAAAGATTTATGCATGCTTTTTTGATGGTTAAGGAATTTTTTTGCATAAAATTACTGACAATAGTAATAGTGATCAAAATTTCATTGTTGATTAAAAGTATATTTCAACTAATATTAAGCAATAAGTAATCATCGTAATGCTCTACTAATACTCTATGGCAACTAGATATTAAAATTATTTTTTTAAATAATCACTATTACTTTCCAAAACATAATAATTAAAGGATAAGACAAGATGTGATCAGTTTTAGAAAGTTGTTTTCCTATTTTGGCATAGGGATACATAATTAAGTACAAATAACATGCTGCTGCTTTTATATGCTACTCAATATATGAAGCACTTATGTATCCTTTAGTAGTCTAAACTAAAACAACAAACAAACAACAAAATAGTTGTTACATTATATGCTATGATGTTAAAATCTCAGTCCATATATTGCATATAGAGTAATTCTAGAGTGAGAATTGCCATTTTATTTTGGAAAAAAACTGTCATTCTTGTCGTCTTATTGTTTTGCTTCTATCACGTTCACACCATTAGTTCATGCCATTAAAAATATATGATAGATTTTTCTTGAGATATTTTTGTGTCTATTTCTTCTTTCCATCTTCCTCCATACACATTTTGTCTTTCTCTATATTTTGTTCTTGACTTTCTCTTCTATGTTTTCTATTTCCTTTCTTCTCCCATTTCTCCTTCCAAAATCCATTACATTTTCTATACCAGGAAAACTGTAGATCGAAGATCAAGCATATGCTATGTAATATATTTCTATTTGCTGTTTATTTATTACTGTTATCCTTATTAAAAAAAAAACCCATACGGTTACCAGTTAAGAGTTTGAAAGAGAGCATCTTTGACACAGTCTCCCACAGCATCCTCA
>NW_010163496.1:0-12169 GCF_000695765.1 Mesitornis unicolor | reverse complement strand
GGCGAGCCGGGAGCCAGGTCGGTGGTTAAGGGCGAATTGAAATCCAGGGAGAAAGGGGCTGTGAAGGGGCTACTCTGCTGTATCCTGTGCTGACCAGGTACAAGCGTGTGCGAATTGCAACGGTGGAAGTGTGAAGTGTGTCCTCAAAGGAGCAGCGCCGTTGAGGCGGCATCTTGTGTCACCGCAGATAGGCGGAGGAGGCAGTTTGGGGGGAGCTGTCAAAGCGCTGGATGGGTCTGTCTCCTTGGGAGCTTTGGCTGTGTCTGGTGGCCTGTTTGTGTTCAGTTGCTGAATTCTGGTTGATTTTTGGGATGAAGCTGGCGGTTTATAACACTGAGAAACTAGTGCTTTGCATGCCTTGCTTTAGTACTAGGAGATGAGACCTGATTAACCGGTGGCTTTGTGCAGCTTGGCCTGTCACTGGAGCAGCTGGCAGAGGTGGGAGCAAGATGGAGAGATGGGAGCAAGGTTGGGCAGATCGGCTGCTTGTGCGAAAGAGTTGGTTCAGTTGGCGCTGGAAGATGCGCGGAGCTGCCCCGTATCAGCCAGAGAAGCGCTGAATTTGGAACGTGCCCTGCAGATGGCCGTGTGTGCAGCCAACTTGCTTTGAGCTCCTGGGCAGATGCCGGATTCTTTCCAAGAACTTGGAGCAGAGCATGGAGGGCTCCTACAGCAGCTGGGTCCATCCTGTAAGTAGAAGAAATTGTTGAAAAGTTTTCCTCTGTACTAAGCCGCAGTTTCTCACAAATAACAAAGCAAAGTGTGTTTCTGAGTATTAATTTACACTGCATCTCTGGCATCTAGACCTTTTGTTAATTAACGGCCATTTGTATTACTTGCATTTGTAAAGAAAAATCCTTTTTTTCACCCAGTTCTGCTGGAGTGAGCTTTCCAAACAAGACCAACTTGTCTTCAGCATTTGGAAGACCGTTTGGTAGTTTTTGATTTTTGTGGAATCCAGCTGACGCTTGAGTGACAACTCGTGTTTAATTTTCCATGAAACCACCTTCAGGCATCACTTCTGTTGCCTTTTATTTGAATTTAATTAGAACATATTCCAAAGGGAATTGTGGCCAACTTGCAGTTTGTCATCCCATGTGAACAGCTTATGAATTAGAAAGTGTTGCTGCAGTATTTGAAGGTATGTGTGTTTATGAAGAAATATTCTTTATTCTGAATCTAAAGGCAAAGTCCACGTATTGATGATGAACGTGGTGCACTTTGTGCATCAGTACGCCCGTTTGGTAGTTTTTGATTTTTGTGGAATCCAGCTGACGCTTGAGTGACAACTCGTGTTTAATTTTCCATGAAACCACCTTCAGGCATCACTTCTGTTGCCTTTTATTTGAATTTAATTAGAACATATTCCAAAGGGAATTGTGGCCAACTTGCAGTTTGTCATCCCATGTGAACAGCTTATGAATTAGAAAGTGTTGCTGCAGTATTTGAAGGTATATGTGTTTATGAAGAAGGTGAAGTCCACGTATTGTTGATGAACATGGTGCACTTTGTGCGTCAGTACGCTTTGTTTTCAGCAGAACTTCAGAAGCCAGGCACAGTTGTGCTGATCACGACACTGAAGAGTTTTTCCTTTCTGTTGTTTATAGGTTGTGATTAACATGGTGCAGCATTGTTCACTGTATTAAAGAAATAACTAGAATGAAATTCGGTAAATATTTTTACAAGGAAGTGATTCATAAAAAATAAAAAGTGAAATAAGGACATCAAACTTAAGTGTAACAAACCCGTGTGGGTGTACGTGCCTTCTGGGATAACATAACCGGCGTGGAAGTTTGACCCTCTGTAGTCAAAGAGGTGCCCATGGTTGTCGGTACCCTGGGCACACCAGGCTGGCAGGGAGAGCACCGGTGTGAGGAAGCCGAGGCGTGCCTGCACGAGTCACGCAGCAACACGCGCAATGTTCCTCGCACAGTCACGATTCTGTTGCCACGGAAATAATGACTTCTCCCGTGTCATTATTGATCTGTCGACAGTAAGAGCAATTTTGCAGTCAGATATTGTTTAGCAAATAAAGGAATATCTGCTGAACACTGGAAACTGCTATAAATGCTAGAAAGCGTCTCTGAAGGCTGTGTACTGAGTTCTGAGTCTATGTACTGAGAATTTATCGTTACTGGCTGTAGCTTTGTGAGATTGGCCTGTGAGATAATATAAAGCTTAACAGAATGCTTTTTAATGAAATATTTATTATAGTCAAATACTTTTTGGATTATGAAATATGCAGCACTCTGTTAGCGGATAAACACTTCCCTGCTGATAAGACTTAGAACATTTAGCCCAGGTACACTCTGGAAACAAGAGATAATTATTTGTTACCTGGTCCAGTCTTCTGTAATTTTAAGTGAAACTTCTTGTATTTTCCAGGTAATGATTTAAATCACCTGTTCAGAAGAAATATTAATGGGACTCCTATAAGACCTCTGACATTTTGCTGATGTTCCTGTTAGAAGACTTATTTTGAAAAGACCTCATTTTGAAAACAGGAATATTCAAACTGCTGGGCTTGAACACTCGCATTTAGTCACAGATTGGGTTACTTCCAGGCATTCTGCTGCTGGACAGAATTATTAGTTAGGAATCGATGGTTTGAGGTTCTCACAGAGCGCACAAGAAAGCAGACATCTAAGAATGGCGCTGTCAGCAGAAAGCTTTGTTTTGTTTTAAAAAGGGGAAGGCTAAATTAGCTGGTGAGGAAGACCAGAAGAAAAGTCTCATTTTAGCTTATCAGAACAGGACACCTCTTTGTGTCCAAGTCAGATAGCTTTGTGTCTTTCTGGCTTGTGATAGTGCCTGGAAATGAAGTCCCTTATTGTGCCTTAATAATTGAGCTCCACTGAGGCGGTTTTATTGTCTCTTGAAGATTTTTAGTGGGATGGCTTGAGCTCCAGCTGTTCTGCATGCCAGGTAAATAATTTCAGCGTACCATCAAGGCCACATCTGGCAGTGCCAACATATCCTCAGTTCTGAGAGCATTAAGAATGATTAAAATGTACCTGCAGTTCTGGACTGCACGGTTAGAATGTGTGTGGGATGCCTAAATTGTGAATGCTGAAGAAATGTTTGTGAAAAGTTCCTGGTTATTTTGAAGCTGTGCTAGCTTGAAAGAATGGTGCAACAAGCAGCAGAAATGTAGAAGTGTAGAAACTTTTCCCATGGGAAACTGAGATTTTGGAATCTGAACTGTATCTGCCTTCCTGTTTTGGATCTAACCTGGAGACCTATAAGCAAGTGTTTTTCTGAACTAAATGACAGAGACAAAGAGTATGTACAAAATTACCGAAGTCAGTTTAACTGATGGATGGTTTGCGTGAGTAGAATTATTCTTTGGGATAAGTAGGCTTCCTGCAACTATTTTGCCTCACCAGAGTCTGTTAGACCCTTGTTCCTTATTTGCAGATGATAGTGGTGCTTAAGTCTTCCATTGTTACAGAGGAAGCATCATTTTATGTTCCTCCAACTTACATGCAGAGCTGAGAAATGTTAGGTCTACTGAGAACACCTCTTGCCTCTTTTCAAGCAGGAGTTATGACTGCCAAAATCTTTCATGATTCTGAAGAAAGCCTGGGCACACTCATGGAAGTAAAATTGATTTTGTAAATACAAAGCTAACAGTTACTGGATCAAGTCTTAGGCTTTAGAAAGCTAGGGACTGGGATTATAACGATCCATTCTAACACACTCTGCCTGTAAGGAAGATCCTTGTGTCCTGGTGAAGTTCTGCTGGCACGCTCTGGGTACAGCAGTGCTTACAGAGCGCTTTTGTTGGCTTAGCTCGTTTTAAGAACACGTGGTTGTGGAGGTGAGACAAGCCCCGAGGATGCCATGTTCGTGCCCACAAGAGGGCTCTGGCAGCTCCTGTCTGGTGACTGGAGATCCCGAGTGACACACTCCACGGACATAGCAGGCTGCAGTAACCGAATGCTTGTTGCCTGTGAGAGCAGCACTGCTGAATTCCCTTATCTCTTCTATATAGTTAAAAAAAATTACAGTAAGGTATTTTTCTGTCTCATTTTGAGAAATGCATCTCACAAAATCTTGCCTCCGCTTCAATCAACAGCACTGCCCATTTGATTTCCAAGGGGCAGAAGACAGTACCAAGCATGTGTCATCACATGTGAGTTTCAACTGTGTGAGGTATTTCTCCGAGTAAAAATTCCAAAGTTTTGCACCCATCAGTGTATTTGTAAAATAGATGGAATTGTTATGAAGACTCTTAATTACATGGTTTTTTAAATCTTAGTATTTTTAAACTTGGTACTACAATATTTCAATAAAGATTTTATTTTTTCATCATGCACCCTTTAGTCTTTCAGTTACTTTTTTTCTAGGAATGTGCATACACGTTTTAACACACTTTTAACTTCTCATCATGTTCCTTTGAAAAGGAGCTGTACCCTCTAACCAAGGCTGTGACCCTAAATGACATGAATTGCTGTTGCTTAATCTTTGTTTGACAAATCTATATTGAAGTAATTCTGGGGATCTTGGAACCTTTTAGTTAAAACATCAGTCTTCAGTTGCTAGTGTTATCTATATAATTTTCTATATCAATGTAATTTTCTATTAGGTGTAACATAAATAAGCTCTCATAACTAAAAATGTTGAGGGTGAATCTCGGCTATATACCACGTGCTTGTGGAAGTGCAGAAGTGATATTTTAAAGCAGGGATGAAGAAAGACCTAAGGAATTAACTAACCTAAAATTAATAATTGAAATAATTCAGAAACCCTACATGTTCAGTGCATAGACACTGCTTTTCCTGGTGTGCCCTGAGGTTCAAATGAAGGAAGGCTGCTTGCAGGAGGGCTGTATCAAAGCCTTTAATATGCCCTCCTTAGATGGCCAGTATTTCAGTCTACTACGGAAGGAAACCTGGAAAATGGTTTAGAGTAACTCAGTCCTCAACAGTGCTCACTGCTTGTGTTTCTCTTTTGAGTGCTTATGCTGATGTAGTTTGAAGGCTCATTTGGAAAAGTTCCCAGCCCTTCAGGTGTAATTAGAATAAATGAGCATGTGAAGTTGGAAAAAACAAAGTACTGACTGCAAAAACTATTGTGAAAAGTTCGGTGTCTTAAACTGGGTTTCCGAAATCAATGGGAGCTTTGAACTTGCTGTGTTTTAAATCCCTGTCTGCTAACCACAGATACGGATGTTGCTGGTAAATGGTGAGGTCTTGTGTGTTAAGCTCTCTGGAAAGTGTCCGTGAGTACCATAGGAATATTTTGGATCACTTGGTTTTAGGAGGAGTTTTTATCTGATGTGAAGAAAATTAGACCCAAAACAAAAAAATTACAATGGGAGAGGAGGAGGGGGTGTGTTGGCATACCTGCATTTGTAATGAATGGACTAAAAGATTGAGAACAGAGTCAAAGCATCTCTTGTGGGAGGTAAAAATACAAATTCTTAAAGGGGAGGCCACAAACTTGAATTTTTAGATTGCCACACTTATGCAAAAAACACAAACTTGTAAAACCAGAAATATCAATATAAAGGTAAGAGAAGTTTTGGGGTTTTTGATATTCTAAAGTGTTTTACTCCTTTTTTTTTTCGTCTTGAAGTGTGAAAACCTGTATCTCTTGAAAATCTGACCATTCTAAGAATAGGCAAACTAGTTGAGAGAGCACTGCCAAATGCCCCTTAGAGGTACTGTGATTTCTTGTTTCTGACTGCTCACATGCAGTTTTAATGCTCATAGCTACATGTCACAAACATACAAGTTTGTTTGGTGGAGATTTGTAGCCATGCACTTGTAGAGGGCAAGCAGTTCTTTCAGAGTAGGCAGCTTCTCCACAAATATGAGTGTATGCACCTTTCCTAATTTTGTATTAAAATAATTGCATGGAAGGTCCCTTTAATTTTAATGCTTACCTTTTAAGCTAATTTCTTGCAATTCAGTGATTGAAGTTTCAATGCTGCAGTGCACTAAGCTCTTCCTCTGAAGTTCGAGGTAGCCTTCCTTGCTGATGTCCACGGCAGCTGAGATTGCTCAGCAGCCTCCTTGGACGTAGCTGGCAACTCGCAGGATAGAGAACTTCTACTGCAAAGTTTTGGGCCATTTAACTGTAGCACTTGTTGGGCTTGTACAAAGGCCTGTTTTATAATCAGCTTGACTTCATTAAATAAATAAATAAATAAAAGCATTTGCACCCTGGGAAAAAGCTCTCTGAGTTTTAGAACAATTGCTTTTCTTGTGCCAGCAGGGCATAGATCACTCTGAATCATCCTTGGACTCCCTTCCCCATCAGGAGCCCTTTTGCTCTTTGTCCAGATATGTGTTCAGATACCGGTTTTCAATTGCTGCTGGTCCTGGGAAGCATGAGGAGACCAAGGTATATCCTAGCAGCTGCTTTCTGTCACTGTACTTTAGTTCGAGACACTTGATTGGAGGAATTTGATCTGTGCTTTGTTGTAGTTTCATGTTAGACTACTGGTTGAATGATTTAAGGCCCATGTGCCATGGAAAGAGGAAAGCAAATCTAAAGACTTCTAGAACTATAGTATAGAAACACCGGCATGCAAGAGTTGTTTTCTGTTGCATGTGTTTCCCATCCCTTAAAAAACTAGATGCAGAGGAATAGATTGCTTCACAAAGCTGGCATATCTAGAAGCAGGGAGACTTGTTCAGATCAAAGTGTAGCTCCAGGCTACTCAGTCTGAGGGAAATCAGAATGGCAAAGGTGCATCTGTGGTGTGAAGGGAAGCAAGGAGAGCCACATGTGATTAATAGTAAAGAGTGTTGGGAATGTTGTATTTCAGCAGTTGTCTCTGCTATTTATCCAGAGGACTCCAGAGAACAGATAATAGAGGCATCTCCTTCTATAGCTTAAAAAAAATGTATGTGGAGAGGAATGAGGAAGAAAATCCAGTCCATTGGAGTTGGACACTGGAGATTTGGCCTCAAATCCTGATTTTCAATGGGCCTTGGCTTCTCCCGGCCTGTTTCCTACTGAGTGTTGATGAGGGCATTGCTGTTAGTTACAAAAGTTAGCACTGCATGCTTCCAAATGTAAAACCTTCAATTTTGTTGCCGCGTCCTTCATGCTTTCAAAGCCGAAGTCAGTATAACCCTTCTCTCATCTGCTCTCTGGCACAGCTAGGTTGTTGCTGCTCCAGAACACCTCGTCTTTTTCTCTGGGCACATTGAGACTCCCTGGCAAAATGTGTCTGTCTGCAGCTGGGGGTCTCTGGGTGCTACTATAGTACAGTCAGGAAACCTTTTGTGGTCTGCAGAGAGCTCACAGCATAAATCAGTAATTGCATAAAATCTGAGTCCTCTTCAGCTGCTGTCATAGAAAAGATTAAACATGCTACTTATATGAGATTATTCATAAGCCTAATTAATTTTCATACATTAATGAAAAATGGATGTGTATTGACTGTTTTTCTTCTGTTTAAATACAGTATTAAGCACATGCAAACCAGAATATCTTTTCAAAGTGTGAGAAGACATTTGGACTTGTCTTTATTCCTATGCTAGTTTACCATGGATGTCAAGTCTGTGTTCATTAATTTGCTTTAATATTAATTAATCAAACTGTGGTAGATTAACAACGTGAAGCTTTACAGGTAAGAAATGGTTTCTGGTTTTAATATACCAGCTATAATTAATTCATCTGTCCTGTCTAGAAAGAGACGCATGGCACGAGCAAGCTTCTCTCTCTCTGTTTACAAGCAGAGAAGCAATTCTCTCTCTTTACCCCCACCCTCTTTTATAAAAGATACCTTTACACTCTTCTCCAGTTCTTAAATAGGTCACTGAGAACTGTAAAGACACTTGGGAAAAAGAGAGCTATGCAGAATAGTGGTCTTTAAAATACGTTGCAAAGAGGGTAGCTGGAAGCAGGGGAGATTTTTCAAAGAAACAAAGTAAATTCAATCTTTTCTTCTAGTTGCAATGTGTAGACATTTTGGAAACTGTTTTTCCTGCATAGCTGTTAATCTTGCTGATGCCTAAATGTTGCTATAAGGACTTTCTCTACTGCAGATACTTCAGGAAAATGGCACCAGTGCAGTTAAGTGTACCATAACCCTTTTTTACTGTTTTTTTGGTCACTAGCTGTGAAGTGATATTGTGTCCAAAGTTTGAGTCTGCTCCCTTTATCAGCTTTTAACACTCCTAAGTGTATTCTTTTGGGCATTGAGTGTTTCTTATATTTAGAAAGAAATGAAAAGCTTTCTGAATGCTTTCATCCTGTTAAGGACGTGTAGGCACGAGAGTGAGAACAAACAAGAGCAGAGCCTACGAGAACCTGTAAAGAAAGTAGGTAGATGAAATAATGATGCTCGGGAAAGGAAGAGTTGCTGCTTTGCTTTTGAGACAAAAGTTGTTCGGTATCGGCATGGAAGCTGAATGTTATTTATGAATGTTTTGATAGCGCTGGAGGACTGCAGCATCATCAGTGACAACTGTTCCTTTAGAGCGTCTGCTCCAAGTAACGTGGTGTGATTCAAGCAAGTGGTATTTGCACGAGGAATCCTGAAGTCTGGTGCATGTGGTGCAAACAGTCTGTTCTGCTGGTAAATACATGGGGCAGCACCTCAGCTGGTTTATACTGGCTGAGCTCTCTGAATTCCATGGACTCTTGTCAGGTTTTGTCTGCTAGCCCTGGTCCCACACTCTTTTCACTGTTAGGTTTGCTTCTATCAATTGCAGAAGCTGCAGAGGTCTGAGGCATCTTTGGCAGTACCTTGTACCTAATGGAAAACTTGAAAGAAATTTCCTCTAATTGCATACACTTATTGCAGTTCTGGGAGTGAGTTGGGGAGTAGTGAGTCCAGTTTTAAATATCTTATGTGCTGAAGGCTCCTATTCTCAGAACAGTATGTGGGTGTAAAGGACTTGGTTTACAACAATTGGTTTAATGGATGTTTTTAACATTGCGCAAACTCCATTTTGACTGCACAGTCTTGTGTGATATTTGCTAACTTCCAGTTTGAGATGAAATTCCAAATTTAAAAGCTAATGAGTAAGGGGCACCAAGTATCACTTTTCTTCTGTTTACATGGAAGTATGCTGCCACATATCCAAAAATCAATTCATTTGGAATCTGTCTTGTAGAATTTGTGCTTATATTTCAAGTGTCCTTGGAGTGTTAAAATATCCAGGTCTGCCCGTGAGGCAGAGCTCAGGTGAGTAGTAGATGCTTAGCTGTGAGAGAGTATTTGGGCCAGAGGCTGTCAGAACTGATACTGTTAGCACAAAGTCCCACTTCCTCGCAGAGGCCGTCAGTCTGTGCCCAGGATGTGGAGCCTAATCAGACAAAAGGTGCATTTCAAAATGCACAGCAGGGAGAATGTGAAATGCCAGGTTAAGCCTGGATGATCTCCACACGAATACAGGGCAGAAAGTTGGCCTGGTTCACTGGTGTGGTCCTGGCCCCGGTGCTCCTGAGAATTCGGTGCTCTGACATAAACATTTAGAGTTCATGGCTCTTCATTCCTCGCCGACAGAGGAGAGTTCTTCTGTAGCAACTCGTACTGCCACCCACAATGTTCTCTGCCAAGCAACGTGCAACTTCCAGTAGCTATAAAACAACAAAAAAGGAAAACCCTGAGAAGCCCTGATATTGAAACCTGTCACGCCAAAGACATTCGTCACTGATACGCTGCACACAAATGTTACTCTGCCAACAAATGCTGTTCCTCCTGCCCCAAGACTGCCATGCGACTCATTATTTGAATAACAATTTTACACTGCTGTATGCAAGCAAACATAAAGGGAAACATCTTAATATCTTGTACTACTTGTTTGTCATGGGTTATGAGTGTGAATAAACGGGTGTGTTGTGCTAATGAGAGAGCAGCTGCCCTGCAGCATTGTGAGTTTGCCCTTAAGATGTCACGCAGGTCCTCCTGTAGAGTAAACCATGCCAACACCATTGTTACTTTTGCAGTATTTGGTGCTTTCCACCCAGTCACTTGGGCATTCTGCTTATCACAGGAAATGTCTGAAAACACTGTATATTTGCTGACAAATACTCGTGGTTTGGTTTAGAGACTGAGCCAACCGCTTCTAAAAATACATTTTTCCAAGGAAAGGGAGCTAGAGCTGCTGCTCTTTCCTTTTCAGAAGCTCCTCCACCCTTCCACACTGCTTGCAGTCATTTTAACCTTTCCTTTGTTGTTTAGGTGTGGTGTGTGGGCAGCTTTATATTGTTTGGATAATGCACTGAATGCTCATTTATTTAATGCCTACTATTTGCCTGTGTCTATTGGTTTTTCTAACTCAGCATGTACAAAGCCATTTGAGGTAGTGAAATCAGAGCCACGAAAGCCTCTGCATGGACAAATGCAGAAGAGGAACTTAATGCAAGCAGTTTTTACATACAGTGATGCGTTGTCCAACACCAGCAAGCTTTCTGAATACAAGAGGCTGTTTTTAATTTGGATTTAGAAGGTCTAGGAATACAAAGTAATTTCCTAGGGGGTGTTTTCAAATGGAATTCATTGTTGCCAGTGAGAGTTGCTCATACTCTCCCTGTGACAGCTGAGCCAGTTTCCCCAGTGCAAATTCACAGATAAGATTTGCTATTCTCTATGCTCTACCTATCCTAGACACATTCCTTTGGAGTCCAGCCCTCTTGGGTTGTATCCAGTTCCTCACACTATTCCAAAGGTCAGTAAGAGATAATAAACTCTGAATTACCGTGGGGCAGGAGCAATTGCATAGGCATAGATTCTATTTTACACACTGCTGATACAAACTTTATTGTAACTAGTCTATCAAAACCATGGTAATCAATAAATTAAGTTTTCCAAGTTAGACGATAGGCTTTTCCACAGAGGGCGTTTACAGCATTTAGTTTCCCTCTTGGTGACAACTTAGAGGGTCACAGTCACTCCAGATTGTGCCACTCTACTACCTCTGGGGGTATGCAGAGCTTCAAGGTCACAACCAGCTATAAAAGTACACTCCTCACTATTAAGTTCTGACATAATTTCCATTTACCTTTTCTACCGCTGGTGAGGCATGGTGATTCCTGGCGGTCTGGGAGCAGTTTAAGTCGAGAGTTATTACAAGTAAGGTGGTGTTGGCACATAGGTGGCCGATCACCTTGAACGTCTGGCAGAAGTCAGCCCATGAAGGCAACCCTGGCTGGTGCAGTGGCATTAGAGGGTGGAGAGATGTTGTCCCCTGCATCTCACAGGCTCCAGGAGCTCGCCCTCTCTTCACTTCTGAACTATGTATCTTGAGGCTCTTGGCTGCAGTACTGTGTTACTGTAATCAGAGACTTTTATCACAAATGGCCCGTTTTTCTGCCTCTTTGACAGATGTACCGCACAAGTTCCCAGCAGCAGAGGGCAGCAATATAACCACTGCCAAACTACATTTTTGTGCCTTATGAAATACAGATGAACTTCTTCATGTGCTCATTCAGTCCGTTTACATTATATTATTGTTCAAATATGAAGAAGCTGTTTATTCTTTCCTCTGTCCCTCCCTGTGGCTTGACACGCTGGCTTTCACGTGATTATAACTTTCTGACGGCGCAGATGGAGCACAAGATGTTGACAACTCTGGTTTCTCTCACTGGGCTACATAACTGACACCACCACTGCCATTCCTTTTGTTACCAACTGATATTTCCAGAACAACCTACAGACTTTTTGCTTGGATAGGTTACAGAGGAAAGAATTGCCTGAATCACACTACAGTGGAAACAGGTCTTGTTTCCTAAATTCTCGGTTGTTGTTTGGTTTTTTCCCCAGAATGTCAGTTACAGCGCTCCATGAGTCCAAATGAATTCTTGTTTGTGCTAATTGCCATGAGCTGGGGTTGTTTCATTCACATACGTGATGATGAATCGCAGGCCGCCTTCAAGCTTTCTGGGCATCCAAAAGAAACATTAATAAACTGTCCCATGCTTTGGCACAGATTGCTGCAGCTACCGGCATGTGTAAAGATCGTCCGTGTTTTGTCGCGCATCGCCTGGTGCTCGGTGACTCTCGCAGCTCCAACTCCCACAGAACACGATATTGTCAGAAATTCAGCTTTTTCTCTTCTAGTGCCTTTTACTCTGCTAGAAATAGCAGCGTGCCGGTGCTCACCCGGTACCTGCGGCCACGGCCGCCCTCTGGCCAGCCCGGCCCGGCTTCGGCCCTGTCCGTGGCGAGGGCCGGGGCCCGGCGCTGTCCTCAGAGGGGCTC
>NW_010163495.1:1165-1602 GCF_000695765.1 Mesitornis unicolor | reverse complement strand
AGAGACCCCACAGTGACCTAAGGTGACCCCACAATGACCTAAGGTGACCCCAATGTGACCCCATTACGACCCATAGTGACCCCCCCATGACCCCATAATGACCCATAATGACCCACAGTGACCCCATAATAAACCACAACGACCCCAATGTTACCCGCAGAGACCCTATAATGACCCACAGTGACCCCATGGTGACCCATAGTGACCCCACAATGACCCATAGAGACCCCACAGTGACCCCGCAATGACCCCATGGTGACCCCATAATGCACCACAGTGACCCCAATGTGACCCATGGTGACCCCATAATGACCCCCAGTGACCCCACAATGACCCACAGTGACCCCATATGACCCCACAGTGGCCCATAGAGACCCCACAGTGACCCAAAATGACCCATAGTGACCCCATGGTGACCCCCCCAGTGACCCCACACT
>NW_010163495.1:0-220 GCF_000695765.1 Mesitornis unicolor | reverse complement strand
CAGAGACCCCACAGTGACCCAAAATGACCCATAGTGACCCCATGGTGACCCCCCCAGTGACCCCACAATGACCCCATGGTGACCCCATAATGAACCACAGTGACCCCAATGTGACCCATAGAGACCCTATAATGACCCATGGTGACCCCATAGTGACCCATGGTGACCCTGCAATGACCCATAGTGACCCCCACAGTGACCCACAGTGACCCATAGTGAC
>NW_010163494.1:0-764 GCF_000695765.1 Mesitornis unicolor | reverse complement strand
GTTCTGCAGGGGGAACCAAACAAAGACCAGGGAGGCAACTTCTCGTCTAGCTCAGAGGAACCGACAAGGCTCAATCAGAGGAAGCCATGCATTAAAACATCTTCAAGTAAGAAATACAGATGGGTCCTTGTCATAGGAGACTCACTTCTGAAGGGAGTGGAAGGTCCCCTTTGCAGACAAGACCCACTCCTCAGGGAAGTCTGTTGCCTTCCAGGAGCCTGGGTCAAGGATAGTCAGAGAAAACTCCCTACCATAGTTAAACCCACTGACTACTACCCGTTGATGGTCTTTCAGGTGGGCGGTGATGAGGTTACAAGAAGTAGTTTGAAAATAATGAAGAGGGATTTCAAGGGCTTGGGATAGCTCATTAAGGAATCGGGAGCACAAGTAGTGTTCTCTATCCCACCAGTTGCAGGGAGATCTGAGGTGATAAAGAGAAAGAGCCAACAGATCAATGCCTGGCTCAGAGACTGGTGCCACAGGCAGAACTTTGGGTTTTTTAATCATGGATCAATTTACACTTCACCAGCTTTGATGACAAAAGACGGGGTATGTCTATCTCAAAAGGGGAAAAGGTTCCTGGGGCAAGAGTTAGCAGGGCTCATAGACAAGGCTTTAAACTAGATTTGAAAGGGGGAGGGGGGAAAGGGGATAAAACACAACTTGCTAGCGAAGAGCCTGGAGGTGAAGCGCCAACATGTGTGGGCCGGTGCGCTAGTGAGACTCTTCAGAGTACCACCCCAGTGGAGGTAGGGGATGGAGTT
>NW_010163493.1:0-491 GCF_000695765.1 Mesitornis unicolor | reverse complement strand
AGACAACCAGCTCAGAGAGAGCCTTCATACACACATTTGATTGATCCCATCTCTTGTTTCTAACTCCTCTGCCCCAATCTCATATATAAACAACATAACCAGTTTCTGGGGTGAGTTCTATTATCTCACAACAAGAGTTTGGGGCCCTTCCACTACATCTATGCATGTATGACCCACAGCAACTGCGAAATTCCTGGAGCCAATCCCTCCAACCCTCAAATGGGTATTCACAGTCCAGACACTCTATGAATATATACCCCAAGGGCTAGGTGCTTATTTAGAGTTATGTGAAAATCTCCCAAATCCCAAAGTTCCTAACTCTGTCTCTTTTGAGGGAGTTCAGAATATTTTTATAAGTGTGCAGCTCTTTTAGGAAAGACAGCTTCTGTAGCATTTTTGGTTCTCAAACTTGTTTGTGCCAGACAATTAATGATATTTCAGAAGATTCCCATGTGAGTTGCTGTTCCTGTTTCCACAAGGAGAGAATGGAT
>NW_010163492.1:323-28507 GCF_000695765.1 Mesitornis unicolor | reverse complement strand
CCTTGCCCGCCGTTTCCCGGCGTAACGCCCCGAGCCCTGCGTCCCCTGCTGCTGCTGCAGCGTGCAGCCCTGCGCTCCCCTTTCCTCCGCTCGCCTCATGCATTGCCGCCCGGGGGCCTCTAGAGGTGCCTGGTCTCCGGCGGGTACAGGATGCTGCTTCCTCTGCCTCATCTGCACCGCAGAAGCAGCCTTCGCTTTCCACCCTCGGCTTCCCCAGCCCTCTTTCTCTTGCACATTGATACTGCCATAGCATCACTGGCAGTAAAACCTCTCCCAGCTCTGCGGACCTTGCCTTTCTCTGCTTTCCCTTTCCCCTATCACAGCCTGAGCTGCTCTGTTTTCACACGTAATGTGCCCGAAGTTCTTGTGAGCACCTTTTATTCTGCAGATCTGGATGCCGTGAGTGGATCTTCTGTGAGCCTCTCTCATGTGGCTTCTGAGCTGAGCTTGGACTGTTCTCAGACCTTTGCTCCCCTTATTTCAGGGATTAAAATAAAGGTCATTGCAGCTACATTGCAGCCCGCAACAAAGATTTTAAATTCGTTGGTTAGTTGGGTGGCACTAGATCTTGAGCTTTGTGCCGCGCACCACAGTGCGAAAGAAGTGATGCAGCAGTAGATGACAGAATATGAAGTTATTGTTTGATTTCAACCAGAAAGACTTAGTCATGTGGGTTTTGTTATGGTGGCTTTCCATGTGGGTTTGGCAATTCCTGAGCCTTCTAGGCATTTCAGGTTCAGTGGGCAAGTGTTCTGCTGTGTTTCAGAAGGAAGTGTAAAGATACCCAAGGTATTTTTGATCTGTTGAGAAACAGAGTAAGTTATTTTCTTCCTTGCTCAGGTCTTGTGCAGGTAGACTACTTGTACACAACCTGTGTGTTTAAAGCCAGCTCAGTGTTCTTTGATCAGTAATGGGGTGGAGGAGGGTGAGGGGAAACATAACTTCTTGTAGTAAGCATTTATTTTTTGTATTAAGCACTCTGCTGTCTCAGTTATCTCAGAGATTTTTCATTTCTCTTATGGACATTTTTAATTAGGGAGTAGCAGCAGAATAAGATCAGTGACCAACTCAGAAGAAGTGGTTATGCTGCGGTATAGGCTGTGCTGTGGTGCAGATGTTAGCATGGAGCAGCCTCTGCTATGGATCCCCAGTTCCTGACAGCACTAGAGCTGTATTACCATAGCACTGTGAGTGGGTTTGTCAGCTTGCTCTCTGAGCTGAGAGGCTGGTGCTACTGACAAACTGGCATTGTTTTACCTTCCTTTAGAGTTAATCTCTCATTAATGAGGCGTACTGTGTTCGTTGTGATTGTAAGTACACCTGCAGGGCCATACCTGCCCTAGAAAGCCTTCTTCTTAAGGAAACTTCTGAATTTACTGGGGATTGTGGTAGCCTGGATGTAAGAGAGGTAATCCATGTTTACCATTTGAATGTTCTTGTAATTTTCCAATGGGCAGATGTGGACTTGCTGTCTGGAATTGTGATTTGTATCATATGATTTTTTTCATTAACAGAATAAAATCTTTTCTGTGATAGCTAGGTTCAACTGAAGAGAAAACAATGAGCTGACCAGTCTGCTTATCCACCGGTGTCCTTATGAACAGAGTGCTTTCATCTATGGAACAGAGGTTGCAAATTACCCGTCTACAGTGACATTTAAAGAATATTTTACAGGGCTGAAAATATGCCAAGAAAACACAGTATCTTAACGCACAGTGTTTAATTTGAGCCTTCCTTGATATCGTTGTAGTTGTGACACTGGGTGTCATTTCTTCTGAGAGTATTTGACAAATGAAGAACTGCATTGCAACTCAAGGAACACGTGAAAAGATTAATATGTCAGACTAATATAGGTATATCTGATGAGATACCAGCAGAAAGGCACTGAACCTGGTGATGGATGATGACTGAGAGAGATGCAGTGGTTCCCCAGAGCGGGTGGTGCCACTGCCTTGGTTGCTGTTGTTATTCGGGTGGGTGTTAGCTCTTTTGGATGGTGCAGTTTAACTGCCCAGAAGATGCTCCCCTATAGTAGTCATGCGCCATTAAGCTGCTTTCTCAAAAAAACCCTACCCAAACCCAAAACAACCCCACCCACCAAAAAAACCAACCCTGCAGCACTGCTTGGTTTGAAAGAGCTGCACGCTGTGCCCTGGGGCTCAGCCCATTCAGATTGTAGCGGATTAGGTGGAGGAGATCACAAAGCAAAGGGATTATGTTGGATTATACAGGTTTGCCACCCCTGACTGCAGATGGAGGATGATCTGAGTGCTTACCGTGTGAAGCATGAAAGAGAGAAGGTGATTTTGGGACTGAACTGGGTTGTTTGTGACTTTAGATTGCTCTTCTGGTATTTTGTCCTTTTAGTCGATGCCTATTTGATTTTACGTAGGGCTGTTACAGATGCCCTGGCTGGACTGTCCGGTGCAGTTGTGTTTTAGCTTCTGTCAAGGTGCGGCTGCTCACACAATGTGTTGCAGTAGTGGGATCTCAGAGTCACCGTTGTGGATCATAGTAGCAAGTGTGGCAGATGCACCCACCCTACTAAAGACCTGAGAAAAACCCAACAAAGCAGTGCTAAAGTGTCTGGCCCTGGTGGTGCCAGAACTGCCTCCCCCCTCACAGCTCCTGTCTGGTCCACACAGTGGGGGTCAAAGGTGGGAAAGTTGGGGTCCTCAGCCAATAGGCGGCTGACATGACCATGTATTGACCAGGGTATAAATGGGGCTCTGTTGGAGTACTCAACTCGGAGCAGCGGGTCTGCAGTCAGGGACTCTCCCCTTGAGTTGGGACACCACTTAAGGTAGCTTCTCGAGATTGAGAGCCCTCCCTTTTTAGGTGAGGTGAGTACACATTTTGGATCATTTGGCCTAAAACTTAAGAATTCTTAACTCAGCTGTGTCTGGTGATATTCCCAACCAGCATAACGAACCTGCATTTGTTGAATGTCAGTGGGATGTTGTTTTGGTGAATGAAGTTTTGTCTGCTTAGTTTCAGTTGCAGATTAAAAGCTTGCTTGAGTTCAGTATTTGTGTGCATGTAGCCATTTTGGTGCAATTCTGTGACAGCAAACACGCTATTTAAGGCATGATTTGCTTGTCTACAGTAGGTAAAGCAGTTTAAAATTTATAGTCTGGATTTAGGAGAGACCTGTCCAAGATCGTGAAAGCAGCTCTCCCCTTCACTTCCTTCTTCCCTTGGCTCCTGTGATGGGGGAACAGCACAGCTTTGCTTTGTGCGGCCACTGTATGGGGATCATCTCATTTGCAAGAGTGTTTTCCCAAATTTTATTTTCAGTTTAAGTGTATTCAGATTTAATCAGCGACTTGGACATTAGTTGCAGACTTGTGGATTTCAGAGCAAGCCACGCTGTTGCAGTTTTATGTGGAACTATAGCTTGGTGTCTGCATACCTTTAGTCATGGACAGATTGTTCTATGGAAGAATTGTTCAAAGGAGTAAATTTGCTTGTCAGTAAAACAAAATATTTCTGTCGCTCATGGTTTTTTAGTAAAAGAAATGGTGGGGCCAGCATCTCCCTCCCAAAGCTTCAAAGTTTGTCTTGATGAAGGTTGACTTCAGATGACACTTTCTCCAGCTCCTTTCAGAACTTGGTTTATCTTGAGTAGGATTGGTGAGATGCCCAGGCAGCACCACTGTTGTTGGTCTGTCTTGCAGTATGATGGAGGTGGGTTTGAGCACCTCTTTGACTGCAACCAAAGACTGTGCTGAAGTTTGAGGGTGTATGCCACCATCGTGTGGCTTGGTCATCATCTCAGGTAACCTAATGCCTTGCCACAGGTGCCTTGTCACGCTGCTTTTTCTACAGTTCAGGGAAATAATAATGAGAAAGCATACATATATTTTAGGAAAACAAAAGCTTCTGTGGTGTGAGAGCTGCTTATCGAGCAAGATGCATGCCAGTGAGCATTTTGAGTGCTCAGCTCTTAGTGACCTTCAGAACTTCTTCAGAAACAAATTGCTGCTGCCTTCCTGTGCACACTGGTGGGCGAGAGCTTGCAGTGGGGGTTGTATTCATTTGAAGAAGTGATAAACACAGTTTAATAAATACGGTTTTCTATGTAAAGGTGATTACTGGCTGAGTGAATTTGCACGCTGTTCGTTCAACGTGGACTTGAGAAATTACTGTAGCGGTCAATTACCAGGTACTTCAGCACAAATGTCCTAATGTGAGCTGTGTCTCATCCCTTTAGCCCATAACAGTTTCACCTAGTTCCAGAGGCTAACTTGTTTCTATAATTTGTCACGGCTGGCATTTCTTATCCCAGGCCATCAAAACATGCTTTTTGCAGAGCTGAGGAAAGTCTGAAATAATCTTGTATCTGAATCCAACAGAATGTAGCTTTGATGTTGCCACAAGGTTACATTAATATTACTGTTTATTTCAGTACTACCCTGCAGTGGCACTCTTGGAGGAAAACACGCTTTATTCATTTGTTTATCTTTGAATGCAAATAACAAACAATTCCTTTCTGTGCTAACTCTCCCTTTGTTTTTGTTTCCTTGAAAGATGTGAACAAGGCAGTAAGGGAAGATGGGCACTTGGGTGGTTGAGGTAGTGGTGACAAGCTCATCCAATCCCACCTCTAGGCCTAAGTTGTTAAATTGTTACGAACTTGAGTCACGCAAACTGGAGCTGCAAGAAGTATTGCGCTGGTGTGTGTGCGTGTGCCTTCAGTTTTGGAGTGCGGTCCCTCAGGCGGTGCCTCTGTGTCCCTTTCCTCAGCCTTGTCTGGGCAGGAAAGGGCTTCCATATTTCATATGGGGCTCCCCAGCCCGCGAATCGGTTGTGAAACACATGCACCCCAAATCCCGTGTGCCTTCCTGGTAGCGCAGGAATTGGAACTACTGACTGGGGTGGAAATTACATCTTGTTGGTCAATCGTGTCAGTTGGTGCAGGCAGAATTACTTGTGGACAAGCAGCAATTGCGTGGGCATTCGTGTTACCCTGTCTCTAGAGCTTATGGCTTTTATCAGTGTGTGTGATGGTGGGGGGGGTCTGTAACACGAAAGTTGCACCGTAAAGAAACTGGCAGATACATTTTCTTGATTTCTGCTGTTTGCCATCCCAGTTTCAGTCTTTCTGGCCAGTGTGTACTGGAGTGCCTTGAGCAGTGAGTTCTCCTTAAGACACTTCCCAATGGCTGCTCAGGCTCATTTCATTCAGGTGAGATGAGCGCTCAGATTCTTCTTTCTTGGCTCTTGTTCCTTGGCTCTTGAGTGTGAACCGATGAGAATGCAAGAACAGCTTTTATAGAGTGTGTGTATCTCTATGGTTTCCATTAGTCCCTGGTAGAGCTTGGAGATACTGTTCTTTGTGGGCCTGGACTATTTAAATTGTTGATGCCAATCAGCGGTTGGGTTTTTGCATCAATTTCACCGGTGACTCTCCCTCCAGACCTCTCCTTGAACTTAAGGAGGTGCTGTATTGGTTGGGACACATAGAGATTTTAGTATTTTTAAAAAACCTTAAAAAGGAATCGTTTTAAAACCCGGTTTCACAGCACCCATGTTGATAACTAGCAGTACTGGCACTTTTATTTTACTGCCTTTTAATGTCTTGGAGACCTGAACAGTTGATTAAGCCTCTGCTACCCCTATGGAGATCTCTGAGGAGATAATGAAAGGAAGTCATAGTGAGACAGGTGAAGAATTTTACGCAGACACCTGGTAAAATACAGTGATTCTGCGGTGCAGATCAGTAGTGCTGTCACTTCAGATATGGACAGAGGTGGGCTGTAGTTGTCTCTTCGAGCGTGTAACCCAGCTCTTGTTTCAAGTTGTTAGGGAAGAATTGGCTCTGTGTGATTATTGCATACTTGCCTCTCTCAGATTTCCTGAAAGGTTTCGGTGGCCTTTCCTGAAATAGCAGGGCTTCCTGTGAAGAAAAGATCTAGTGTGGTACAGATCTGATATAGTGCAATGCCTTGTCACAGATTATTATGCTTTGTACCCTGAGGCATTTTCCCTGTTCCTTGTGGTATGCCAGCAATTTGTTAACATATGTACTTTGCTTATTGCTATATTCATAAGAATGTATGCTGGCCATGGTCTGCTTTTTAATAGGTTCTTTTTGGAGGAAAAAAAAAAAGCGATGAAGCTCTGTCCTTGTGTATTGTCCCAGGTGCTTGTGGTGATGCCCGTATTCCACTTTTGTGTTCATCATCTGCTGGTGGGACAGGGGAGCGAAAAAAAGAATAGTCTCACCTCTAGAAACTGAGGTCCTTGTTCTTTTATTAAGGTTGGTTTCTAAGTAAAAGCATGAGTCATGCTAGGAAGATCCCCAAATTGCTCAGATTTTTGTTTGTTGGATGTTCCCACTTTGAACATGCAGAGGGCACAAGCCCTTGATGCCCTTTAATATTCCTGATAGCTGGTTTTGAGCCTGATTATCTAAATTACTTGCCCTGGGCACTTGCCATAGCCCCAGCTAATACCGTGTTTCAGAGTCCTGGAAGGTTCTAATCCAAATTTCGGATAATCCTAAAATGAGTTTTCTGATTTCTTATCTCCACATTCAAAAGCTGTATTTAAGCCTTGCCTGCTGCCTTGCCTGCAATATTTGAGACTGTTAGTTGAAGTGTGACTCCTGGCTAACTGTATTTGGGAACAGCTCTTGGTATTGGCTTGTGGCTTGGGTTGCTGGCTTGATATTATTTCGACAATCCATTAAGTGTGAACTGTTTGAAATAAGTACTTGGGGTTTTTTCTTCCAGAGTTCCCTTTTGATGTGAGATCTGACATGTTTGTGGAGCTGTTCCTGTGCATGTTTTACCTTTATTACAGAGCCATCTTGAGCTGAGGTTAAATGCTAACTTTCACCTCATGTGCTTTATGTCCTGACCAGCTGTAATTGCAGACAGTCCTTTTTATTGGCCCTTGGCTTGGATTGCCCAGTTGAGGTTATTTTGGTAAGAAAACAAAGATGTTATTGTAGGATTATCTCCCAGTTTGAATCATGGATTTTTGACTTGGTTGTCTTTGCCTGCTGCCTTGCCTACACATTTGTTGTGTGAAAGAAAGAAGCAGATAAAGCTTGCTGTAGACAACTGGAGAAAATTCATGATTGCAGACCCTGCTATTCACGAGGGAGTTCAGCCTTCCTAATGTGAGCTGCAAAAAGCACTATGTCGAGTGCTGGCAAGCCATCCAAAAGACTTCCAGAGTGCTGGAGATCATTTGATGACATGGATGACCGGTGAGCTGGTATGGATGGGTAGGAGCATAGCAAGTAAAAAGGAACCATTCAAGGCAGGGAAAATTCAGAGTATTATAGGCTGGCCGGCTTCTCAGTGGTCCCTGGAAAGACTTGTAAAGCAAGTCCTCCTGGGAGTCACGCTCAGGTCCATGAAGGACAGGGAAGCGTTCAGAACAGCCAGAGGGAATTGCCCAAGGGCGTTTTATAACCGACCATCTAGCTTGCCTCCTGCGATGACGTGAATGGTGCGATGGGTGAGGAAAGTGCAGTAAATGTGGTTTACCTGGATGTCAGTAAGGCCTTGGTTTTGTTCGGTATCCTTGGAGCCAAACTGGCCAGACAGGCTATGAGGTGGGTGGGAAATGGCATGGTTGTGGTGAGTGATACAAAGCCCAGCTGAGAGCTGGCTGCGGGCAGAGTTTTACTGGGGGCAGTGCTGGGGCTGATGCTGTTTCATGCTGTTCAACACCTTTCTCATGGCCTGGATGATGGGCTAGAGTGATCCACAGCAAGTTTCTGCAGGGACAGGCGGCAGAAATGGGCTGACAGGAACACCACAAAGCTCAGTAAAGGCAAGTTAGAAGTCCTGCGTGCATGTGGAAAAATTGCATGCAAAAGTAAAGGCTGGGAAACGACTGGGTAAGAAGCAGCTTTGTGCAAACGCACCTCGGTGTCCTGGCAGAAGAGCTGAACTTGAGTCAGCAGCGTACCTTTGCAGTGATGTGGGTCAGTTGTGTTCCGGGCTGTGTGAGCTAAAGTGATTCTTCCCTGCCGTAGAGGGTGAGAGCACCTGGAGAGAGGAGGCTTTGGCAGGGCTGGGCTTGTTCAGCCTGAAGAGCAGAGGACCGGCGTGGGGATGATACGTTACTGCTGCCTTCAGCTACCTGGTGTTAGAATGGCAGCCAGCAGGCACACATTGCAAATGGAAGTGCTGTTTACATGTCAGCAAATAACCTTGCTCAGAGCTTGTTTTAATGAGCATCCTGTTAGAAACTGGACAAGCTTTGTGCCCAGGGTTGAAGCAGGTGACCCCCGAGGTCCTTTCCAACCTGAATTATTCTGTGACAAGGCCGTTAGCTTGGACAAACCTTAGTACATAACATTTTGGTCATTTCTGAGGCATAAAGATTTCCCTTCCCAGTCCACAGGGAATGTGAATCCAGCCCACATAATAACTTCAGCATATCAGTGCTACCATCGGTGTGTTACAGATGTGATGGCAGCCTTTTGAAGCAGAGGTGCTTTGAGGTAAATGAATGTTACCATCTGAATAAAGTATACTCCTGTTTGTTTTTCAGTGCTGTTGAACTTGGATTTTTAATTGTTCATCTGTTTATTCCCAGAGTGTTAAATAAATTGTGCTAAAACTTAACAGGATTTTGTTGGTTGATTGGCTTGGTTGATTGGTTTTTTACAGCATCTGTTCTGTAAGGGACTTTTTTTCCACTGCTCCTTCTTTGTCAAAGTAACACACGAAATCTTTTTATTTCCTCAGAGGAGGTGGAGGAGAGTTCTGTGTGGATTAAGTTCCTCCTCACACAATTATTTCAATTCTAATATCATTATGCTCGTCCTTTTGCGAGGATGTTGTGATATATAGGCTTGTCTTCCAACTAACGTGAATGTTTTCAATTGCAGCATTTGACACTGTGTACCAAAGAAATGGTGATGGAGAAGCCAAGTCCCCTGCTCGTAGGGCGGGAGTTTGTGAGACAGTACTACACTCTGCTAAATAAAGCTCCTGACTTCTTGCACAGGTAACACTTACATGCACAAAGTGACTTTTTTGGACAAAAATGTTTACTGTTCATGATAAATCAGATCAACGTTCATTTCTGACTATGGCAGGAAATAGACCTGGCTACCTTCGAAAACTCTTCAGGCTCTAAAACCAAGTCTGATCGTATGGATGCATGGCACATTAGCAGGGTGTTTTCTGTGTGGAAAAGTGAGCTGTTTCTCAGCTGATAAAATGATAATGTGGATGTATTCCAGAAATACTGTCCCAAAAAGACAGGAAAGAAAATGGTAGAGGAAGCAGTTGCATTTAGTACCTAAGACAAGCGTGCTGTTTCAAGATACCATATTTTGCATTCCCTCTGAGAAGTTTTATCCAGACAATGATTGCAGATTTAAGTAAAAATGTCATGGCCTGGACAAGACAGTTAGAAAATACAGTAGGTTTTTCTTTTTACCTGCGTCCAGTATTTAAGTGAAACACTGAATGTGGTTCTTAATTCTTTACATCTCTCTTCTATTCTTACTGCCTTTGATTGGCTACATACAGTTTGCATTTCCACGTTTGGACTTGGAGCAGTGTGGACTTGTAATGAATGAAGGGGAAAGTAGCTTTACCAGTGTCTATAAAGGAAGAAAGCAATCACTGCTTGGGTTGGTCTTGTCTCAGAGATTGACATGAGGTTGATGGTGAAAACTTGGACTCTTTGATTGAGAAGAGATCAGAGCTCTCAGATGGCTTACTTAAGAATTCAGTCTTTCAAGTAATGCCTCTTTTCATCTATAGCTTTGAGGTAAGGAAAATGAATGGTATCATTTTTACTGAAATCACGGAGCTGCTGTGGCACTGTGTTGTTTTCTGAGCAGTGCATCCCAGGCTTTCCTCATCTATGTTCAGTAATCTAACAAGTTGAAAGCAGGATTTTTAGCAATTGCAGTATTTTTCCTCACCCCCAAAACTTCAACGAATGAGTTGAATCAGATCAACAGCTGGACAATTATGTCCTTGTAACACATCGATACCTGATGTACAAACTGGCAGCTCTCTCTGACCCAAGAACTGGGTTCCTTAGGTATGGCTGGATGATTTCCCTCGGTGGTCTGGAAAAGGGCCTCTTGCCTGCTCCAAGTGAGCTTTGAAGACACCTCTTAGGCAGGTCTGGGAGCAGTTGGCATCCTGTCAATATGCTTAATAATCCATTGCCTGTAAAGGTCAACCAGATGAAATTCTTTTAAGAGACTTAGAAAGGGTGTATACCAGTTTTTCAATGCAACAGTTATGTTTTTGGCAAATAATACAACAGAAATCTTGATATTTTAACAGCGGGGTCATTTTTGAAAGATGGAAAACCCCAGTCAGTGAGACACATTTCTTGTCAAGTGTGCAGTTGTTTTGCTCTGAAACCCAGAAATGGTTTGCATAAACAAAGAGACAGAAGAGTTTATGAAGGGTGATTAGGCAGTGCTTCACTGCTTAATACCAAAGGTAAAGGCAGGGAGGATTATATCAGTTCTACAGTGAGATTGCCTTTTCCTTTTGAAACATTTATTTTCCGTGGCAGTTAAATTGTATATTGGGTTAAATCACCCATGCCTCACACTCGGTGTTGAAAATAGTCTTTGATTTTGCTCATAACGGCATTTACCTGTAATGATAGTGGCTCTAACCCTGGCAGGATTTGGCTTGATTTAAGCATAGCAAAATACTGTTGGTATGTTTTTCTTCCCTAACTGCTTCAGTGAAAGAAAAGCAGCCAGCTAGTCCAGGTGTGCCTTCCCTTGTGCTTCCCTCAGTATTGCAGCATTCTTCCATTGCATCAGCATTAACACATGCTGTGGGAGCACTGTGGAGCTGCTGTTCCTGGTGCAGGAGGGATGTAGACTGATGCTTCTGTTGAGGTGATAAGCAATTGGCAGAAGTCTACAGGTGAGGAGCAGTGGTGTCTGTAGAGACGTTTTGCCTGTTGAAGACAACTTTGGTGCTTTATAGGACATCTGAGATGTTACTCCTGCCCCTCGAAATCTCAGGCTTTACTCAAACAGCTCTGAAGTGCAGCTTTCCAAACTATGCTGTATGCCTGGCACACTGAGTGGAGACAGGGAGTTGTGCACAGAGCATACCTTCTTGAGGAAGTTGTGTTTGCTTCAAGGGCTCTTATCCAAAACCTTACAGAATTTCTCTTCTTTTTTGAAGTGGAGGTGCTGTTGATGATGGGTTGATTAACTGTCTCCTGGAATGGCCCTGCTGAGCCTGGGGAGCTGGACAGGTACTAGGCAAGCTTTTTCTAGTAAAAGGGTCAGATATAGAGGACATTTGCCTTTCTGTTCTTTGGCCTCACCTGGTTTATGAGAGGAAGATGCCCACTCTTCTGAGAGGGCATCTTCCATCTTTCTCTTGCTGTTAGCCTGAACAACAACTTGCTCAAAGCCACAGTAGGATTTTAGTTTTCATGGCTTCCTGCTGCTTGATGCTCTCCTTGCAGCAAGTAAGGGAGTTTGAACAGCAAGAGTTAAAGTTAGCTGTTGGTTGACAGCACCAAGTATCCCATCACTTGTCGTTATCCAAAGCCTCTCCAGGGTTACGGGTAAGCAGAGATCAGTTTGCCCTCCAAATGGGAGTTGCTCAGTGTAGTTTGCATGCCTGTTGCACTTCAGGTAAATTTATTTGTATGGCTTTACTGGCCCCTTAACTTAAAATGGATAATTCTGTATAACTGTGAACTCAACATTTATTCCTTCCCTGATCTGCAGTTCCCACCTGTTACATCTTCTGCCTACCAAAGAGATTGAACAGTTCCTTAAAAGCAAGTTAGAGCTCTTGGTTTGCCTGTGAAAGCACTTAGTAAGATATACTGCCTGCCAGAGGGCCTCCTTCAGGATTGAGAGAGGGAAATGGTGTTTTCCTGTCTGCTTGCACACTGCTTCAACTGAACGTGTGATTTTCCTTGCTGTTAGGAAGTGCAGAACCACGCTCAAAAACATGGTTATGCAGTTAGTACCAAAGAAAACAATCTTCTATTTCCCAGACATTTTTTCTGGACATATTTGTGGGAATTAAAGTCTTGGGTTGGTATTTTCAAGAGAGTAGAACTGGAAATGGTTTCTAGGTTTAGCAGGATAAACCAAGAAATGACAGCTGTGGAAGTTGTAGCGTTTAATTCTGTATCTTAACTGACCCTCTGCGTTGGTTTGTTTACCTGGAGGGAAATGTTCTGTATCCTTGCTAATCTGTGTGACAGTGAATTTATAGAAGTACTTGATGAAAATGCTATTTCTGATATACAGTACAAGGGTGGATAATAATGGTGTCCTGGAGAAGGAGGGCAAGTGTGAGCGTTGAGACCTCCTGGCAATCACTCCCAAGGCAAAGCGTGCTTCTAAACAAAGCAAGGTGTGATAGGATGGTTTTGCCTGATCTTCTGTTAATTTAAATGTACAGGCAATATTAAGCACATGTCACATGCTTTATAACCTGGCATTAAAAATCCCAACCCAAAACTTAGACTGTTCTAGGCTCAGAATTTGGAGTGGAATGAAGGTGCAAAAAAGATTCTGAAATGTAAGAAAAATATTGAAAGTCAGTGTACGTATATTACATATAAAAAGTAAAAGCTTTTGAAGTCTATTCCAGAAGCTGGGTCAAGAAAGGGGTTTAGGACTTGGGGGGTTTTTGAGTGGTCAGGAGGTTTGTGCTATTTACAAGACTGAAAACACTGCTACTCTTTGGGTAGCGTAAATATGGAGTATCAGTCTAGCGTCAACACTCATACAGTGGAGGCTGCTGTAAGTGGTGATTCAAATATGGTTGGGTTTGGTTCTATTTTTTCACTGCTGTGACCTTTGCATCTCTCCCCTTGCAGGTTTTATGGCAGGAATTCTTCTTACGTCCATGGAGGACTGGATGCCAGTGGGAAGCCACAAGAAGCAGTGTATGGTCAAGCTGTGCGTATCAAAATCCTTCCTGCGGTCCTCATTAATGTTCAGAGCTTACTGTGTAAATCAGTCTTTCCTTAACCAATTACTTTGAGTTTCCTATCTGGTAAATAACGCCTTGTGATGCTGCCTCCTGTTCAGAGGCAGATAGGAATTTGTTTCCTTGAATTTTTAAATTTCATTGTTGCTTTTGTCACTGTGGGTTGTGTTTGATGCATCAGCTTTGCATCTAGAGTGCAAAAACCATATTTAGGACAGGATGCAAAATCAGGAGGACCTGCTAGACTGACCTTATTTCAGGTAGCAGTGGTTCCTTGGGAAGGCAGCTGTGTTATGTTGGATTCTGTTGTGTTACCAAATTCTTTTGTGGCAGGACTTTTCATCAAAGGGAAGTGTTTTTTTTACCTTAGTGCAGGCTCAGGTAGTTAAAAGGTGTCAGACTCTGTACAGAACTCAGTGTAGCTAAAATGTAACTTTTCTTTTCTAGGAGATACACAAGAAAGTGATGTCCTTGCAGTTCAGTGAATGCCACACCAAGATTCGTCACGTGGATGCTCACGCTACTCTGAGCGATGGGGTGGTCGTGCAAGTAATGGGAGAGCTGTCAAACAACGGGCAGCCCATGAGGAAGTTCATGCAGACCTTTGTACTTGCTCCAGAAGTAAGTTTGTGGAAGACCGGTTAACTGAACTAAAGATGATGACAAGCTGACCTGTAGCTTCATTTTGTCATACTGGGGGAAAAGAGACGATCTGGCTCTTGGAGCTTGGCCCAGAGGCTGTTATTAAGCGTGTCACAGTATGTGAGTACAGAGAAGTGAGTGTATTGGACCTGTCCGGAGCTCGTTTATTTTTTTAGACTTGAGATATCGGAGCAGTAATCTCAGGCAAATCAGAGCTTGCATTTGGGAGCTGCTATTGCCACCAAAAAAAAAAAAGATGAGCTCTGCAGGTGAAGTCTCTAGTGCAGGTCTGTACTTTGTTCAGGTCTGCTGGCAAACGTGGGTATGGGTTGGTGCTGCATGAGTTACTGCTCCGTTAGCTCCTAGTGGGAGCAGAGCTGTGTTAGGGTAAAGGGTGCCTTGTGTTCTTTCTGCTTCTATCTCTAATCCATCCATGTTGGTGACTACTAATTTATTGTAGGTTGGTTGGTTTGTTTTGTTTCTCAAAAAGCCATGTTGTTCTTTTACAGGGTTCTGTTCCAAACAAGTTCTATGTCCATAATGATATCTTCAGATATGAAGATGAAGTATTTGGGGATTCCGAAGGAGAACTTGACGAAGGTGAGAAGAACTGTAATTGTGATGTGGAGTTTGTTGTGTTCTTGTTTCTCCAGCACATATGTAGCTCTTTCAGAAGTGTCTGGAGGAGCTGGAAAACATGAACTGCATTGCATTCTCATGGAGCATAATAATGTGGGAGGGGGCTGAGGCAGAGACTGTCTGCTGGTCCAAAACATTCATTCTAATGAAGGTGGCGTGGTTGTTCCTCATTCCTTGGACTGATCTGGCTTCGAGTGGGTGAGGATGGAAATAACAGCAATAGGACTTGCTGCAACTAGTTTCATCAGTCAGATTTGTAGGTAAAATGATTTGGAGAAAAAAATCTAATTGACTTTTCAAATATGATACATAGTTCACTTAGATATCATCGTCACACTCAGTAATGCATTTCTGTTCACAAGCTGAATTTAACTTTACTGTTTGGGTGGACTTTTTCCCCCCTCTGTTTGCTGAGGCAAAGCAAATCAAAGGAGGGCACAGCCAGGGTGTATGGACGTGCGTTCACCTGAGTTTCTGGCATTTTGTCATATTGGTTCTATGGAACTAAGCATTTTAGGCAATCATCCTTGCATTTCAGGTTAATCTTCTTAGTTTCATGCAATCTCTCTCTTTTATTGTCACCATATGAAAAGCATCAGCTTTCAAAGACCCTCAGACCCTCTTCCCAGTACTTCCTAGCAGCAATTTCTAGTTTCTCCTTTTGTGAAAATAGTAAGAAACAAAGCCTCTTGAGCAAGTGGAAGGGTTTTCTGTCTTTTCTTGCAGCTAGTTTTGCCTTGCTTTGTTGATGAAGCTTTATTTGGATTACTACTAGTTCAGTCTGCTTTTATTTTAAGTGCGACTCATGTACGTTTGCAGAGATGCTTAAGGAAGTTTTTCTTTTTGTCAGAGTCTGAGGAAGAGGTGGAAGAGGAGCAGGAGGAAAGACAACCATCACCTGAACCCGTGCAAGAGAACGCAAGCAGTACTTACTATGAAAACCACCCTGTAACGTAAGAAGTCCCTTTCGTTATATGAAGTCACTTTTTTAATAGAAACAACAAAATTGCTTTGACTTGGTTTGTTGGTTATTTCACTTCTGGTTTCAAATGTGAGGTGAAAAGGTAGCAGCCGTGTTTATGTACACGCTCCATGTAGTCTTTGTTACATTAACTTACAACGGTGAGGCGGCACGATGTAATTTATAGGAACTGGAGGTTTAACAAAGGGGTGGTTAGTGATACGTGACTCCAGATTTGGGTAGCGTTTGAAACAGAGGAAGGTCTGCTCTTTGAGAAGCTGCTGTACAGCTGTATTGGAAAAATAGATTTCTGCAACGAGTGTCTTTAAATCTAAATGCGATGAGAGAAAAACGTTCCTCTGTGCTTTTGTAAGAAAAATACATGTCATTTTAAAGACAAAAACCCCAACAACAAAAAACAACAAGGAAAAGCAAACTGCACCCAAAACCTGTGCTGTTTTTTGCAACCTAGGAATGCCTTTTAAAAGAGCCAGAAGTAACTTAGCTGGTTTCCTTGTTCAAAAAAACATTTGCGACATCACTAGACCAGCATCGCTGGTAGCGCTGAACACTGGTCGCATAGTGCTTTTCATGAGAAACCTCACAGAACAGGACAGTCTGCTGGAATCCTGGCAGTGACCCGCTCAGGATGATGCGGGAAGACTTTGGTGCCTCAACGAGTGAAATGAGGTGGTATTTCTGGGTTACGGTGCCAACTGGGAAGAAGTTGCCAAGGCAGGATTCAGTCACTTGGGCGTATGCTAACGCTGCAGGAGCTGCATGGGCAGAGGTAGAAGAACTTGAGATCCTTTACTTCTCTCACACACAGAGCAGAGAAGAAGTTGTGCGTGATTTTCAGTAAACGAGACTTGCTGCTCCTTCGGTAGGGAACTTGTGTGGCATTTTTGTAAATCAGCTACAGGTTGAATTCTAAAATTGGCTTTGTTTCTGTGTATAGCTTAATCTTCCTTTGGTCTCTCGTCGTGCTTCTATTCTTCTTGGAGCAGCAGTCCTTAAGCACCTACTCCTTAATGGGTTTATATGTCTGTGTGATCTTCAGATTCTCCACAGAGTCTTGTAAAACCTGTAATAAAATCTGGCTTTGTGTGCAACTGCGGAGGTACAGCTTAACTCCTCACGGTGTTGTCTACGTAGGTACCATATGGTAGCAATTGGAAACAGAATGCTCTTATTAATACCAGCCCTTACCATAGCGTAGCTTAGAGAACGTCACAGACTACAAAAATTGATAAGCTGCATAAAATGCATTTGATTATTGCAGCAATGGAATAGAGGAGGCGCTAGAAGAATCGTCTCATGAACCTGAGCCGGAATTGGAATCGGAAACAAAAACCGAGGAGCTGAAAGCCGAAGGAGATGAAAAGACCCTGGAGGAGATGGAAGAGAAGTCTCCGTCTCCACCTCCTGTAGAGCCTGTTTCGCTACCACAAGAACCACCAAAGGTCAGTTACGAGTCATCTGTGTGCTTCTCGGTGCAGGTGGTGATCTGGAAGATTTGGGTTTGAACTTAGCCTTTTTGAGTGGCCAAACTGGCACCTCCTTTCAGTGTCAGGCTGCATGAACAGCCAGACTTGATCCTTGAACTTGTAACAATGCAAAGTTTCCCTCAAAAATGAAGTGCTGCTCAAATGACTATGGTAAATTGAATGCTCTTCTTGTAAAGTGTGTGTATGTGGTTTTCTGCATGTGTAAACCTTTTTAATGTGGAGTTAGCATATGTTAAGAAAATACCTCAAGGTACCACCACCTAAAATCTCATCCGATGAGAACCACTGCTCTTCCTTGAAAAAACCAACATAATGCATTGATGCTTGCAAAATTGCTGGCAGTATAGATTCAAAACCAGTAGCATACCAAATATGATATTGGAGCATCGAAAAGGAGCTAATTAGAAAGATGAGGACAGACTTTTATAGCAATGCCTGTTGTGGTAGGACAAGGGGTAATGGTTCTAAACTGCAAGGGGGTATATTTAGACTAGACATAAGGAAGAAATTTTTGACGATGAGGATGGTGAGGCACTGGCATAGGATGCCCAGAGAGGTGGTTGATGCCCCATCCCTGGAAACATCGGAGGCCAGGCTGGATGGGGCTCTGAGCAACCCCAAGTCCAAGATGTCCCTGCTCACTCCAGGGGCTGATCTCAATGACCTTTAAAGCTCCCTTCCAACCCAGACTATTTTATGATTCCCTGAATGACTGTCTCTCTTAGAGGCAGGATGCCTAATCTTAAAAGCCACCGTGCAGCCCGTGCGTCATCTGGTATGGTTACACTTAGGTGGTGTGAAAGCGATGGGAGGAAACGGTGAAAGCTGGAGAGGTCATTTTCTAGCTCCAGCGCGTCTCCCCTCTCTTTTTAAAAATCCTTTTTCTCTTTTCCATTTTTACTTCTGACTTCTGGCATCCACTTTCTTTCTTTGTGCAAAAGACACTCAACACTGCGGGGCGTTCAGTCCTAGGTTTGGTTACACCACAGAAAGCAGTGAGCTGGGGGTGCTGAGGGACCTAGGCTTGCTCAAGTAGCGACAGCGAGCATGGTACACACTTGCTGCACGTGGTTGGAGTCCATAGATGGCCAGAACTGCAAATCCTCCTGTATCTGCGTTGTAATGCTTGCACGACCATTGTGAATAGTCAGATATGAACCAAAAGTGTATGTTCAGCAGCCGAGTTTCCCTGTAGGAATGTCAGTGGTTTGCCATGATTAGTAGCCTAGGTTTGTTGCATTTCCTGCAGGCTTTCTCTTGGGCTTCAGTGACCAGTAAAAACCTGCCTCCTAGTGGTACTGTTTCTTCCTCTGGAATTCCACCCCATGTTAAAGCACCAGTCTCACAGGTAACCCATCTGTGAACACCTTGGATTGTCTCATTACTTCTGCAAACTGCTTCAGTTTTAAATTAACAGATCCAATTGTTTGACTTAAATTGCACAAATTAATTGTGTCTTAAATGTTGATGCACTCACCTTCATGTCGCAAGCAAAGGCACGTACGCGTAACAGGTGTAACTTTGAGTGACGGCGATGTTAAAACCTGTTCATGTGGAAACAGAAAATCGCTACTGAACGTTTTGACCTGTCTTAATGGGATGTGTTTGGTTTACAAGGGAAAAAAAAAATCAAAAACCCAAAACAGCTCCCCACAAAGTGGTCGTTTTCTAAAGTGTGTTTGCAGGGGTATTTCATTTGCAGAAGTGCCCCAGCAGTAAAAAGGGACAGCACCGTTTCTGAGAAGGTGCAAGATGGCCTTGTAAGGCTCATGTCTGCAGAAATACACTGGATTTCGTTACTTGTTTATAATTAACTCATCACAGAACCCTGTACCAACTTACGACTGTGTGAGGAATGGAAGGATTCACATTTCCTTGCCGGGACAATGCTGTCTTCCCATTCCTAGGGTGGCTGGGGAGGAGGGGAGAGAAAGAGGAAAGAAGGTTTGACCGGGTGATAGCTGCTGTGCTGCACGGGCCAAGCTGGCGTGAGGTGGGCTGAGACTCGCAGTTAAGCTGCCTCCATGTACAGAAAAATCCTCAAACAATGTCTGTCTTGACCTCTTCCGCTGTCGCTGTGTCCCAAAGCACCCTGTGCTGTGGTAGTGCACGTGTAACCTTTTTAAACGACTACCGCAATTTTCAGTGGAGCGGCTGGGTTACCGCAGCTCTTGGCTTTGCACTGGCTTCTTTTACTGACAGAGAGGACACTGTCTAGGATTGCCCTTCAGCCAAACACGTCTTTAAAGAGAAAACAGAAAAAAAAGCCCCACGGAGCCCCAACACCTTTTATGGTGTTGCTTGTGGTCTGACAGGGCTGTTGTGGAAATCATGACGGCTGCATCGTGAGCTGGGAGGCCTGTCTGTCTTCATCAGCTTCAGCAGGCCTTTGAGCAGTCAGGGGGTGTTTGAGCAGTCAGAATGGTGGGTTTCCTGGTACAGAGTAGATTTTCCTTATGCCACAACAGAATTGTTTTCGTAATGATGATTTATTTGCAGTAGAGAGTGGATTTTTGTAATATGACTGCACAAATCATTTAGAATTGCCTGTACAAAAGAGTAGAATATCACTCAGAGGTGTTGGGGCTCTTGTTGCCTGCGCAGCTTGTCGTGCTTTCTGCCTTTGGGGTGACTTTTGCTGTGACTTCATGGTTAAGTAATTCTGCATGGAGGTTTCTGAACGATACTGAGCGCCAGGAACTTCAACTCTCAGCTCTTCTGGAGACACAGTCAGTCAGTTCTTAGCTCCTCTTCTCGCACGCCTTTCAGACATGGCATACAGAAAGCTGGCAGGAAAGGCTCCTGAGCAATTTCTACAAAGGATGATAAATCAGTAGCGGGTTTTTCCATTCTCTTGGATCCATTAATGCCAGATCCTGTGCATGTGAACAAGGACAGTAGATAACACTGGTGGCTGCTCTGGGCTGCTGCTTGACCTGGCATCTGTGATAGTACAAAACTGCAGTGAACTGTCTTTGTTCTTTTGTCCACATCACTCCCCATTCCCCCCATCCTTTATCAGTTCAAAATATAGCCCTTGTAGTATTAACTCGGCACCCCTCTGAGGAGTGTGCACGTACGGTTTTGGTTAGAAACCAGTTGAGTTCCCGTTCATTTACAGCTGTGGGGTTAAACAGGACATTTCTTCAAGAGCATTTCTTGCTCTTTTTCTTCTCTTGGCCAATTAGAAATCACCAGGGACTGATCGAGGCCCACACTGACAAACTGGGCCTTCTCTCCTAGCATTTCCAGGCGTTCCGACCTCCTCTTTTCCTTAGCACCTCCGCTGTGGTAGGGGTGCGGGGGACAGAGGCAGGCAGAGTGCTCCCCAACCCTTGTCTTGTGGCTTGGAAGGGGTGAGTTCAGGGAAAGATCCATTCACAGGAGCTGCATTCTCTCACCACATTAAATCTGCCGGGACTCTGCACAGACCCTCCGATAACCCCTAGTGCCTTTGTGGCAGCGACTGCTGCGCGCCTTAGTGAGCTGTGTGGGCCACGTTTACTTCAGACGGTGTGGTAGCTGTCTCAGGTACGCCTCGAACCAGCTACTCGATTCGGGTGAGAGGATGTGGGGTGGTTTCTTCTGTTTCACACGAAGTGGGGTTTCCTGGTGGTTTGCTTGGCTAGAAGGTTCTTTGCATGCATCCGTTTTCATCGTGGCAGGCATCTCACGCTAGGGAAACTCATGAACCTTGTCAGACTTCACAGCCAGAATTGCACCAGCCTTTGGAGCCTGCGACGCCACTGAGAATGGCAGTGGTTTGGGGGAGCACATCTTGGCGCAAGTGCTTTCCTCTTCAGGCAGCACCAGAGAGCACTGAGGCGGTCTTCTCTGCAAAGAGGATTAGAGAGCACCTCAGGAAATGAGCGGTTTGTTGTTCGGAGAGACACTATTGGTGTGATAGATGAGAAGTTCAGGGAAATGCAAAGCAAGTGAGTAAAAGTTGGCTGTATTCGGGGTTGAACAGAAAGAGATCGGTGCCTTCACAAGTCTTTGCTATGGTGGACAGAAGGACTGAGTGTGCAAGCCTGATAGCAATAAGTATCTAAGAGACAGGAGTCTGAATGTGTTGAGTTTGTCTTTTGAGGTGTAATTTATTAAGCAGCAAAGATGTGTGAGTAAAAGAAGGCGGAGGAGCTCCAGTGGTACCGAATACCTGCGTGTTTCCTGTGCAGTACAGCCCTTTTTACTCCTGTGAGGTACCATCAGTCGCCTTGAGCCCTCAAAGGAGAATCAGGGACTTGTTTAACATAAGCTACTTCTCTGCAGCACTCTGGGCCTGTAGCCATTGTCCTTGTGTTTTGTCTTCCTCAGAAGCTACTGTTCTTTCTGCTCCTGAGGATAATTTTGGTTTTCCAACATGAAACCCCAGCACAGCAGCAGCTGCTGGACTGCAGTGCAGAAAATGCAGTTTAAAACATGTTGGAAATTGCTGGAGTAGCCAACGGGCTGTATAGAAATATTTTGGACTGGTCCGTCTCTTTTTCCTGCAAAATTGGAATAGGTGGTGTAGTTCCTGAGAATTTGAAGGGTGTCCTTGGAGCATCGTGGTTGTGACACCAGGAAAGTTGCAGAGTCTCCTCGGTAGGGAGTGTGCAGAAATTGCCATTTCAGGTGGCTTTATTGTCTCAGAAATACTTAGTGCACTTCAGAAGGCTTTCGTTTTGTTCTCCTCTTTCTTTGTGGAGGTTCCCTTATAGCTGCTCTGCGCGGGAGGAAAGGAATCCCTCAGAGACGTAGACAGAAAGTGTGATTTGTCTGTGTTCATCTTTCACTACCTCCTAACCCGGGAAGTTTGAGCTTGGCCTGAGGAAGATGTAGCCGATTGGTGTGGGCTTTTGAGTCAGGCTGGAGGATTCCTCAGTTCCGAGGCATTGGGGTCTCAATGCCTGGTCAAACACAGAAATTTCACCTTAGCCCTGTCCTGGGGAGACGTTCTGGTTGAGAGAGGTTTTGCACCTTTTAGCAGAGAAAACTGAACACTGCAGTCCTGGATTGGTACAGAGGAATTTATAGCGAGGGGAAAAAACGTATTCCCAACCACACTGACATGGATGTGTATCCTCTGGAGTTTGTTTTGTGCATGCCATTGACCTGTGTCTTGTCTTGTGGGGTTTTGTTTTGCTGAGCTTGGGTTTGTTGGGATTTTTTACCGGGCCAGTGTTTAATAACGTGTGTTCTCCTGTTTTAGCCAAGAGTCGAAACTAAACCTGAAGCTCAGTCTCAACCTCCTCGTGTACGGGAACAGCGTCCCAGGGAAAGACCAGGTTTTCCACCCCGAGGACCTCGCCCAGGTAACGTGGATCCGCTTGGGACGAGCTAACGTGAGGTGTCCCCTTGGTGGGTCTTGCCCATGCCCGTGTGGGATTTGGCTGACAGTGAACTGTCTGTTCCTACTCTCTTCAACTGCAAGTGGGGAAATACGTCTTGGAGTCCAAGCTGGTGATGAGCTGTGGCAAAGATCAGCCGTGATTTCCAGGCTTCTCTGTTGCTGAAAAGTTTTGTCATAGTCACGCTTACGTGCTTGAGTACCTTGCAGTTCTGCACAGCTGCTATGGCAAGCTGGTCCTCGAATTTACTGGACTTCCGAAGGGAGAGCTGTTGAATGCCTGTTGTTACTCTCTTGTGGAAGAAAACCTTTCCTGTGTCAGCCTCAGTCATTCAGTAGCTTTACACATGTTTTTCCACCTTGCGTGCTTGTGGAGAATCCTCTTCTCAGTGTGACTGCCTGATGTTTGTCTGTTTGAGCAGCCAGCTCTCTGCCTGTTGTTACTCATACAGAGCATCCAAATCGCAGGATTTGGCTACAAAATGTGCGTATTTGTGACTGTCCCGAAGTGCTGGTGTAAGGCTGGCAGGAGCTGTGGCTGTCAGCCTCTCCAACTAAAACTAAACTGAAACTGGTTCTAGTGAAGGTTTTCAGTAAGCACCTGAAACTGTGGTACAGATGAGGCTTAAAAGTGCTTTTGGCTTTGATAATGCAAATATCTCTTCACTCGGTGACAACGCTGAAACAGAAAGGATTTAAGGCACCAAGAAGGTTATAGGTTAACGTTTCTTGGTTTTTAAAATGTCTTCTGCAGCAGGGAGCAAAAGCTACAGCTTGTGGCTAAATGAAGTTGCAGATCCGCATTTCTTCTGCCCTGGGATGTGGCTGCAGCAAAACTGTCCTGCAGGTCATACAGGGAACGTGTAACAGCGTCTGAGTCTCTGAGTTTGGCTCTTGGATGGAGGATAGCAGGGGCAGGGGTGAAGAAGCTGAAATCTCAGCTGACCGAATGGTAGAGCTTCAGCCCTACGGTCTTCCTTCCCAAGGAAGTCAGCGAGCCCTTCCTGCCTGAGGAAACCTTGCAAACAAGGCAGGGAGCTTGCTGTAAATGGGCTTGGGGGGGGAGCTGAGGAGAGAAGGGGTGCAGAGCCGCGCTGCAGGACTGGTGCAGAAGGGTGACAGGGTGCTGCTGCCACGCTGCGAAGCAGGTAACGGTTGAGCGGGGAGATGCAGGGAAGGGGTTTATTTTGCGTGCTGCTAAATGTACTTATACTTGGGGTGAGCTGGAGGGAGCGTGAGGAGCTCTCCCCTGTGTTTGGGACAAAGCTGTGGAAGGTGAAAGCCAGAAGAGGTTTTACCTAACATGGATTTATTTCGCCTAAGCAGGGAAGGCGGATGAACAGAAAACAAATACTTTGTGGTATTATTACAGGAAATTTGTGATAGAGATGTGCTTGTAGGTGACAAAATTGTCAGGACTATGTAAAGAGGAAGATGGTGTCCACCTCCTGTGTCACCCATGGTGAACTTAAGCTCAGGAGCTGAAGGTCCAGAATTGGGGTGAACGTGCTCGGTGCTGTTGGCAGTTCGTCCGAGCCTGCACACATCATCTCACCTCGGTGGCTCTGCCTTCTGCTTTGTGTTGGTGGCAGGGAGAGGGGACATGGAGCAGAACGAGTCGGACAACCGTCGAATCATCCGCTACCCAGACAGCCACCAGCTCTTCGTTGGGAACCTGCCGCACGACATCGACGAGAGTGAGCTGAAGGAGTTCTTCATGAGTAAGTAGCAACTCCAGCTGCAGAGACTAAGGCGAAAACCTCTTGAAAAGTCACACAACGTCCCCTTAGGGCCACGCAGGGGAACTTGTTTATGACGTGACACTACGGGTGGTGTCTGCTGCAAGCGGAGCGGCGGGAGACCTGGCACTGCCGTTTTTGATGCCGTGGTGTTTCCCTTGTGTTTTCCCAGGCTTTGGAAACGTGGTCGAACTTCGCATAAATACTAAAGGAGTGGGAGGAAAGCTGCCTAATTTTGGTTTCGTGGTATTTGACGATTCTGAGCCGGTCCAGCGAATTTTAGTGGCAAAAGTAAGTATTGGCACCGAGTACCAAAGCCCAAGCGGTGTGGGCCGTCCCAGTTTGTGTTGCTGCTGTTTCTGGCATGCATTCGTAAACAGCAGTTGTAAGAAAAGCGTCGTTTTGGCGGGCTCGGTCCGTCAGGAGCGCTCTGTAGCTCACGCTGGCCGTGCCAGCGATCCTCAGACAGCCTCACACAGGGTTCGGGTTTTGTGCCTCTGCACGTAGACACCGCTTGGATCTCAGCACGTGCTTGTAGAGATCCTTCTAAGCTGAAAGCTGAGTATGTGACCTTTTGAAGGGCATCCTGTGGATCTGCATTGTGCATCCTGAGGAGAAGGAGCGAGGTTATTTGTGGTGTGACGTGGAGAGGAGCGAGCAGCAGTTTCCATTTCCAGTTTGGTCCAGTGACAGAGCAGCTCTTCAGGAGGTGCAGCCCTGAAGTGCAGAGGCTGAAGACAGCCCCTGCCCTTACTTAAGAAAGACATTTTCACTCCTTGCACGCCCAGTGAATTTTAAAACGCTGCTCCATTTACTGTAGGCTTCTAGGGCTGAGGCTGCGTGTCGCAGGGATCCACTGGTGGTTAATCTTTGACCTTTGCATGTAAGTGAAGGGAGGCGGAGGCGTGCGGCGAGTGCGGTGTCTTCGTGTGCCTCGTGTCGGTGCCTGAAATGGTGACTAACGTGTGCCTTGAACCCTTTTCCCCATAAGCCCATTATGTTCCGGGGTGAGGTGCGCTTGAACGTAGAAGAGAAAAAAACAAGAGCCGCTCGTGAGAGAGAGACCCGAGGCGGAGGCGATGACCGTAGGGATATTCGGCGCAATGATAGAGGCCCCGGGGGTCCCCGTGGAATAGTGGGTGGTGGCATGATGCGGGACCGTGACGGAAGAGGACCCCCTCCGCGAGGCGGCATGGCACAGAAGCTCGGCTCCGGGCGAGGAAGCGGGCAGATGGAAGGCCGCTTCGCTGGACAGCGCCGCTGAAGTCTCCGCCGTGGGCAGACGGCCGTGGCAGTGGTACATTATCCATCGTGTTTGCATTCTCGTTAATTTTTTTTGGCTTTGGAATGTGACACAGCCCTTCTGATTGTTTCTTTGATGTGAAAGCATCCTTTGGTTTCCAGTTTAAATTGAGGTGGACGTTCTTTCCCCAGTTTCACAACAGGAGTCACGCTGTTAATTTATAAATGTAGACTTGGAGAATTGAGGACTGAAAAAACCAAACTAAAAAAGCAAAAGGAAAAAAAAAAGACCAGTTAACTATCTGCAACAAAAGTGAACTAAAGGACGTGCCCAGTAAAAGCCAGGTCCTTTCAGTCAGAACCCCTCTGCTGCACACTTGGTGTCAGTGTTACTGTTTCTGCTGTTCCTGTTGGAAACACAAACGGTGCAATTGGTGCAATTGGAGAAGCTTGCCTTTTTTTTTTAATTATTTTTTTCCTTCTTCGAACACTCGGCTCCAGACAAACTCGTGTTTACACGCTCATCAGAATGCACTAATGGGTACTCTGAACTCATTTCTCTTGACATCCGCAGGAGGCATCGGAGGAAGAAAACCCTTCATCCTCTTACTCAGAGTAGCTTGTGAAACGGTGCGGGCGTCCGATCTGCTTGCTGTGACCAACGTACATACACACTCAAACCTTAACAGGACTGCCAGTCGATCCCAGGAGGAAGTTTAATCCATTTAGCTGTAAACTAAACCCAACCCGGAGTCTCGAAGCCGTGGTCCCGACTACGCACCAGGTTTGGTAGCTCACGACAGATTTTTCTACCTGCCCCCCTCAGTGCAGGGATGGCCGCTCACCGCGCTCCCTGCCCTTCCCCAAGCGTTGTACAGTGACGTTTGTCTTGACTGTATTGGAGTTCTCTGGTAATGTAACAAGCATGATGGTGCCTTCGATGAACACATCATTCCAGTCTCGCTGGTGATTTTGTACAGTATCGTGTATGAATTACTGTGCTGCGAAGCCGATCGGCTGCAAAGCATTTAGAGGAAGTCGTTGAAAAATTGTATTAAAAAAAATTGCAGTATCTTTCAATCAGTAAACGTTGCTAAAATTATCATCCACCTTGCTCTTCAGTTAACAAGTTCGCCTGTTTTTTTTTTGCAGCGGGGGGAAGGGAGGAAGAAGGCATCCAAGTAGTCTCCAGGTTGTCTCTTCTCTTTAATCGCTGTCAAAGTTAAAGCAAACGGAGTTGAGATCTCTTGGGCGTGCGTGGCAGGACGGTGAAGGCTTTGGCCAGCTCGCGGCGGGCGGAGCTGCGCGTCCGTTGAGGGCGAGCTTTTCAAACGAGGATACTGCAATTTTCAGAGGACAGAACAGCAGCTCCTGTGTTAGCATTTTGCGGTTGCGCTGTTTCAAAAACTGGTACTCGTTTTGCACGTCGCTCTCAGCCGAGGTCGGCAACGCTCCCGTGGCTCCGGACTGAAGGACAGACAGGAGACGTTCCCGGCGCAGGGGCTGTTCCTGGACGGCGTTGGGGAGCGGCGGCAGACGCGGCGCTACGGCTCGGTGCTGCGTGCTCGGGCGTCGGGAGGAAACGGGGGTGTTTGTGTGTGCGTCTGTGTGAGTGTGAGCACCCACAGCTGCTGCTAAGCGTGGAAGACCTCAGATAAAATAACTGCAACTTCAGGCACAAGCAGATAGGGCGTCCTGGCGATCTGTCTCTGCATTATGCAATCATTTGCTGTTTTCGAGTAAGTTGGAAGATTTTGCACATATTTTTCTGATCTGTTAGGCTAAGTGAAGTGGCATCTGTTTTCTCCCAGACTCGAGGTCTTCTGCGTTCAATGGTAAGTCTTGCACTATTTTAATACACTTTTTTCTGGGGCATATTTCTTCCAGGTTCTGTTTTCATATTTCAGTTTTCTGTTTGAAAGTCGTGCATTTCTGGCCGTTACCTGGAAATCTGTAGGACTTGAACTGCTCGCTGTGCCACAGCACTACTGCGGTGTGAAGCCTTGGGCATGCTGGTGCTGTCAGTTAGCACCACCCCCAGGCAGTTTGTTTGTGTAGCCTGTTCTTTTATTCCCCCCCCCTTTCCTTTAGTAGCGCTGTGGTGTTGTGCCACCACCTGATCCATTTGTGTGGCACACGGCACTGGGGATCATCTCAACAACACAACCAGGGTGTTAACAAGAGCCACGGAGCCACCCCGCTCCCAGCTCACCTCTTGTTTGAATGACAGGACCAACCATCGGAACGGCACCCCGGGAAGTGTCCGCGGTGGTCGCTCAGCTGCCGTCCTGCGGACACTTCCGTCTTCCCGACCCTCCGGTGGTGCCGGTCCCTCCCGGAGCACAGGGAGGGTTGGCCAACCATCGGTGCTGGCTGTGAGTCGTGGCTGGTGGGGGGGGTTTTTCGTGTCGGGTTTTTTTTTTGTCCCCATTTGGCTGTGGTGGGTGGGGAGACAGCGGATGGCCGCCCTTGTTGCCGTACCATGCCACACGTTGTGTGCTCGTAGACTGTAGTTTAATTGTTGCAGGTGGAAAGCATCCTTCCTTCCAAGTCTCCATTCTGAACGTGTTTTGACTGAACATGCCAATAAACTGGTGTCTGCAGCATCCGTCTTTCCCTGTCCTCCTTCTCTGGTGCTGGGAGCGAGTGGGGAAGGTGACGGGCAGCCCAGGGCTCCAAGGAAGTGGTGACCACACGTGGGCACTCGCACACTGCGGTGCTGCTGCAGTGTTGGGGCTGTCCTCCTCGTGATGGCCCTGCAGCACTGCGGGACTGGCTCCTGTGGAGGAACACAGTGGGGACACGGGGACCACAGGGTGGGGGGCCAGAGCGCGGCTTCCTGACAGGAACAGAAACCACCAGCCGGCCCGTGCACCATCGGCCCGCTCAGACCACGGCCCTGGGCCTGGAGCTGGACTGAGACAACCGGGAGGTGGGTGGCTGGGTGTGTGTGTGTGGTGTGTACAGGTGGGTATGTGTGGGGGGGTGTGTGTGTGTGTGTGTCCACATGCCTGTGTCTGCATGTGTGGGAGGAGTGTCCTTGTGTGTGCATGTGTGGGTGGATGTGCTGGTGTCTGTGTGTGCAGGTGAGTCTGAGTGCATGCATGTGGGTGTGTGAGCATGTGGTGTATGCAGGTGTGCGTGTCGTCGTCTGGATGTTTGCATGGGTGCGTGTGCAGGTGTGAGTGCATT
>NW_010163492.1:0-252 GCF_000695765.1 Mesitornis unicolor | reverse complement strand
GCCCATCCATGTGTGCGCGGGTCCGTGTGTGGGTTGTGTGCGACTGTGGCTGCGTCCGTTACTGTCGCTGTGTTTGTGTGTGTCGCGTCCATCCGCGTGTGTGTGCGCGTGTCCGATTTCCGGTTCTGATGTGTCACGTGATGTCGACGCCACCGCCGACCCGAGCTGGCTGTGCTGCGCATGCGCGTTCGCGCGCCGGTGATTGGCCGGAGTCGGGACGGTCACGTGACGAGCGAGGTCACGTGCCGTGCC
>NW_010163491.1:0-12028 GCF_000695765.1 Mesitornis unicolor | reverse complement strand
CGTTCTGTGATTCTGTGATTCTGTGATAGTCCCAGCCCAGGATTGTGCACTCCAGTGGCAGCTCTCCTGACTCAAGCCTGGCATGGAGGAATAACTTTTCCATTAGAAGCGGAGGAATGAGGCATCTCCAGAGATGCTCCAGCCCTTTTCTCTTTGTTTGCTTTTCCCTACCTAGCATGTGAGGCAAGGAGCTAGCAATAGCCTAGGTACGCATGGCCCTGTTTCACAGCAGTGAGATGGACTGAGCCATTACCAAGATCTCCTTCAAATCTGTGCTCCTGTGGTTATCTGGTCCTAAAGCTTCCCAAACCCTTTCACGTCAAAGTTTATCAACACAGCTGTTTCAGTGGATAATCTGCTCAGCCCTACCAAGTGAAGTAGTGAGAGAGTTACAGGCCCCTCGTTTGGGAGTTTTTAAGACTGGCAGGTTCATGTGCTTTCTGGATGAGCAGGGGGGCAGAGACAGACAGCCCTGTGACATTAGGGTAACACCCACAACAAGCTCCAAAGCTCACCTCTCACAATTTACACTTCCCTGCAAAATTGGGGTGCAGCCCAAAGTAGCCAGAGGACCCCACTACCGCTGCCTGGCAGGAGCCAATGCTTCGCGAAGGGAAGGGATCCCAAAGTGGCTGGGAGGTTGCGCATGCTCACAGGTGACAGTCAAACGTGACAAATCAGGAAAAGAGCTGATAAATCCTTCTCTGCATAGAGAGCACCATTTTCTGTTTTGCCTTTGCACTCTCCAGTAGACCACCTTTCACCTGCAATATAAATGAGCCTGCGTTTTGGGGAGGATCACTGCAAATGAGCTGAGCATCTGGATCTCTCACAAGAGTCAGTGGTGTCTGCAGGCACTCGCTCCTCTGGAAACAGATAGTGCTGTACTTTTCCTCTCAGAGGGCAGGAGGTTAACAGAGAAACCAAGATGATGGTCCTTACAAAGTGCATTTACAACCCGATGGACAGGGAGCGGACTCAGAGGATTCCCAGCCTCTGGGTGCCTGCCGAGGAGGAGCCGCAGCCGTCACCACCGGCAGTGCTGCTGCAGAGGGGGGAGCACGTCACCCACCCAGCCAGCATTTCTGCGGGCAACCCAGCACCTCGGCCAGCCCTGCCACAGACTTACTGGGCACGTCCTGCAGCTTCTTCAAGCCATGATAGATCTGTTCTATAAACACGTTTCCTCTTTACAGAACTGTTTAGTGGTTCTGAGTAATTATTCCCTGTGATACTATTTTCCATAGTTTTAAGAGCCAGTGATTTATTTTACTGCTGTCCATCTATTAGATTTTAATCTCCTTAGAAACACAAGCACTGAGAAAGCAGACGGTGCAGTCTCCCTGTGATTGTACATGAAGCATTGGCAATAAAAACTTGCAGCAAGTTTTCATTTTTTCTGCTTTCTTGAGCTAAGTTCCTGGAGAACTGACATCCATTTGTCAAAAGGCATTATTATGAAGCAATACCTATGAGCACCGATATTGACTTACTGTCTCTCTGAAATCTCTTCTCATCTCTTTCCAGCAGAGCTGAACACAAAGCTGGCACTATCTCCAGGGAGCAATTGAAATAAACTTTTAAGCTAGTACGAATGCCCAGTGCATCTCCTTCCAGGACTAGCAAGACTTCAAGAAAGTCGCTGGGCAGAGGGGTGCAAGTGCCGCTGTGGAGTGCTGCGGGGCACATCCCCCCTGGTCCAGAGGGAACGCTGCTCCGGGGGCCACCGCACAGCCTCTGGGGAGTGGTCACTCAGGGGAGAAGTTACAACTTTCACCCACATGCAGATCTCCCCAGAAACACCAAAACACCCTCTGCAGCACAGAAGCACTCTCTAAATGAAGAAATGGAGTTGAAATGGGACAAAGCATTCCTAGGACCTGCAGCCAAAGGAGGTGACCACACGGCAGAGGGCAGGGCTGGCTCAGGGCACACAGCTCTGTCTTTTCTCCCCTTTTTTCTGTCTGGCAGAGCAAGCCAGTGCCTCTGCCGAGGAACAGAAAGCTGCCAGTGGGGCAAACCTAAGGTCGCCCTCTGCTCCGGGCAGGCTGGACTAATGCAGGTGTGTAATGCCCTGCACCTTCTGCCACATCCTTTGCAGAGGCAGCGCAGGCAGTGCAGGCAGGCTGCTGTCCCCACCGGCTGTGGCAAGGAGCGCCCCGAGAGCCCGTATTCTGGAAACGGCAGTCTGTAATCATAGGCAGCCTCCTGCCACAGGGGCAGGAAAAGTTTTGGCCGTCTTTTTCCCTTGTCATCTCTGCCTGCCATTATCCCTCCTTGCACTGGAATAAGGAGGTCAGCCAGACCCACACAATTAGAGGAAATTGTATAAGGTTGACCTCGTACCCTGCCAGGTCCTTTCAAGCATGGGCAGTCTTTATCAGTAGCAGCATAGAAAACACAGAAGAGATGTGCTTATAGGTGGGAAAATGAGATTGTTAAGACATTTTTTCCCCTCACTCTCCACAAACTAAGATAGTACCTCTGCCACTTGGGTGAACTTAGGTTATTCCCACTCATATCTGGCAGCCCGTGGTTTCCTCCTTCATCTTGACTTCTGCTATTTTCATTCTGTGATGTCTGTACTTTTGCACTATTGGGAGTGGATTGTGTGTGGATCACTAACTTTTGGACAGGTCAGCTATCTCAGCCTGAGCACCACTAGATGGATACTAATAAGAGGAAACGAATACATCAAAGAAAATTCTCTCTTTTTCGCCTCATATCCCTCTCCCAGGCACGCTGCTTTCTTCTGCTCTTGTTGTTGCTGCCCTTTCTCGCTCTGCATTTATGCTCTGATTTCTGCAGATGGTGCTGTACCAAGACGAGGTGAAGACTGACTTTTCAGGTCTGCTGGAACTACCCGAACGAGCCCGCATGAAGCCTCCTTTTCAAAAAGGATGGTGTAAAAAATATAATGGATGCTACAAACCTCACGCAAAATTTAACAAAACAATTAGAGCCGTGGCTGTTAGGAGATGAGTGACAGTGCTGTGGGGAACGCACCGGCAGAGTGTGGAAGTGGCTGTCTGAAGGAGGGATCTAAACCCTGGAGCACATGGAGGCCTCCAGCCCAATTAAGTCATTTGACAGCTGGATGTGGCTGTAGCTGATATTTGGCCCAGATGGATCTAGATAAGCGTGCCATGTTTGTCACTTCCTTGGCAGAAGGTGAGCTCAGTAAGAGCTAAGCAAACACCCCTTCATTTTGCACAGCTTTAGGAGACCTGAGAGTGGAAACCTGGCAGGTCGCTGTGGTTGCTATAACATTTTTTTCTGAGGACACTGTCTAAGCACAAGATAAATTCCTTGTTAACTGTAAGTGATGGAAGCTGGTACAGGACATGGCTGACCATTTATCCATAACATCTATTTACTTAACCCAGTAACTCAACCCAGTGACAGTAGTGAGCTGGCCATGCACAAGTGTCGAGGACCACAGTCTCTTTGGCTGCACTGATGGCAGCTGGAGATGTGCACGTGTCTCAGCTGCATTGGCATAGCCATCTCTGAGGGCCTAATTTGGCCAGCAAAGTCTTTGCTCCTGATGGCAATCCCTGAAAAGGAATTGCTCTAGCCTGACTGCCAGGCTGGCGCACAACAATAGGAGCTAGGAAAAAACATCCCTCTACCAGGCAAAGGAGTAAATTGGATTTGGAATCAACAGGATAAAATAAATCTGGATTCCCAAAACACCGCTTCTGCAGTGCCGGCACTTTGATGTCTTCCAGGGCAAAAGCAAGTATCTCACATGGCAGAAGGATCGCAGTGGGAAGAGCTCCTGCTTCTGCTGCACTGGCACATTACAGGAGAGCAGGCTCTGAAGCTGAGAAATTTGGTGGTTTGGACTCATGAATTCAAAGTAGTTAAGCCCTGGGAGCTCTGTGGAAGTCTATCCGCACTGGGACTCAGGATGCTCTCTCACTTTGAGTTACCTCCTTTGGAAAGATATTAAGCCAAAAATTCTGCCAGACAACTGAGCACATGGTGTAGCTCAGCGAGGGGTCCCAAACCTGCTGATTTCAGTTTGGGAGATTTCAGAGTCAGCTTGTGGGGTAGTTAAGGTTGCACAGAACATTTGCCTGACCCCTTCATCTTCTGGCTTTCCCTTTTTTTTTTTTTTCTCTCCCCACCTCAATTTAAGCATCAGCCACAGCAACAGTGGTATGGCACAAGGAACAAGAATACACCGACTCCACCCAGTCCAACCCAAAGTGCTTGCCCTGCCTCAGCCACATTTTTAACAGGCCTGGGCACAGCACACAGTTGCTGGAGGTGCCGTGATATGCGAAGGAGCCCTGAGACATGGCCCACACTAGAGAGATGTTCCCAAGCTTGTGATTAGACACAGTGGAGAGAAGCAAACCAGAAGTGCATGACAAATTAACGGCTTTGCAATTTGGTACTACAGCAGTGGTGCAAGTTGGGATATGCAGACCAGACTGCCTGCTACCAGCCTCAAGGCACTCTGAGCAGATAATGTATGCAACACATGCTTTCAAGACAGACCTTCAGAATAGCTTTCAGATCTGTTCTGAAAAAGTGTAAGCCCTTATTCAACCCATTCTTTAAATTAGTTAATTTGTACTAATTATTTGTACTATCTTAGCAAACAAGTGAGTGCAGAAACGCTGGTTTGGTGCCCAGTTGCTTCCTAGACTCCTCTAGGCACAGGGTACTTGTTTGAAGCTGCTTTAATGACCATACTTGCCCGCGCTAAGTAAAATGGAAAAATCCTTCCATTAGTGCAGCTTGGAGATGTTATCTCACTTGTGGTTTCCGTTTTTCAGATGCATTAATAACTACAGCCCATATTAAATTCCAGCATCAAGGACTCGCTCCAGGTTTGGTTATTAACAAGCCAGCAGGAAGCTCTGTGGACTCCTGCAAAGGCAGGCTGATCCCACGCACGGAGGCAGTGCAAGCTGCATCCAGGGTGCTCTGTGTAGCCTCGGGACACTGATGAGGACACCTCCTCAGGAGCTGCACGTCACCTAACAGACATCCCCTTCAACAGGCAGCACGTACATAATTCCACATACAGAATTAAATGCACAGGCTGGCAATGCACGGGCTGGCAGGGCACGGCACAGGTCAGGGCACGGGCCATGCTCTCGAGGATGGCACCACCAGCGTGTCCCGTGGCTGGTACCTCCCAACACCTCGTGCTGGCGCTGAGGCCGGCCGATCAGGCGCTCACCAGCTCGCACTGTGGCCGCCCGCCATCACCCACTTCAGCAAAATGGCCCAGCAGCCCCAGGCTTTGCTCTGTGCTCTTGGCTCACATTTCCAATTCCAAATATACATTTCATGCAGTATTTCAAAGGCTAAACACCAGTCACCTCTGACACCGTGGGCTTTGACACCTCATTCGATCTTTGTATGTAGGGCTGTATTTTCCCAGGTGGTTGTACCAAGAAATTATTTAAGTTTTTCCAACATAATTATTTTCCTGCATGTTTTCTGGTAGCTGAAAAGTAGTGCACAGAGAAAAAAAAGGACAACAAAAAAAAATCAAAATCCTAAAGACAATGGGTCACAAAACATCCTCCCACATAGCAGGCTGCTCCCACCCTTGACTTGAGGAGCTCACAACCCCTCACCCACAGGAGAGGTCAGCACAAACACTCTTCTTAGTCATGATCTAGCACTGCTATTGTACTAAGTGTGAAATTAGGATCCCACAATTCCCTGAAGAAGGTGGTGCCCAAGTTTGTCAACAGCACTGGTGCAAATGTTTCCACCTCCAAGATTTTTCTGTGCACATCAACCCTTCCTGTCCAAAGCAGAGAGGTCAATGCTGTTTCCCAAACATCTTTGGTGAGAGATGAGGCAGGTAGAGATGTGCAACCTGAAATGACTTCAGTGCAGGTGCCAGGAGACTTTACAAGAACTGGATCTGGGATGAAGAACCATCTCTGACCCCAGCAGTACCTGCAGGAAGCACAGCCAACCTCCGCTGTCACCATGCCACCAGGGCAGGCTGCCAGCCACCACAGTCCCTCATTGCCCAGACAGAGAAAAGCCAAAACTGATGAGAACTAACCCAGATCCCTTTCCCCCAAAGCAGCGTGGGAACACTCATGTGTTCCTGTGTGCTGTTGGGACCCCTCTGTGGGAGGGAAGGGACACTGGGGAGCAGGAACATAGTCCCTACTGCAAGATGTCACCTGGGATTTGACTCCATTCTACAGAGCCACAGGTCGTCATTTCCAGCAGTCATTTTTGGAGGAACTGGTTGTCATGGGGCTGTGGATAGCAAGCCCCTGCATCCTGCTGAGCCCCTGTGGCAGCACAGCCCTCCCTCCGGCCCGCGCTTGGCCACCCCCGCATCTCCAAGCTCGCCCCGTTTGCTAACATCCCCATTAGCTGGTAATGACTAACATTTAGAAAACATATTTCCTCCCACATGGTTCCAGAGGGGTTTGCAAACTGAGTGACAAGCGCTCAGCACAGGGACTGCTCTGCTCTCTGGGGTGAAGCGCAGCGGCAGCTCCAGGGTGCGCGGCAGCCCGGGAGGAGCCCCACGCACCAGCCCTGCTGTGGGACGGGGGCGATGCCAGCACAGGGCTTGGCGCTGGGGACAGATTCCTGCATGCAGAGCCACCCCTACGGGAGAGGTAGCCCCCAAACCAGGCCAGCTTATCCCAGGTATCAGCAGTCGCCAGCACCCCCAGGCAGCACTGCAGCCCAGCGTGGTGGGTGAAGGCTGCCCAGGGACCACTGGTGCATGGCTTTGCACCACCGGCACGCACTGCTCCCACCAGCCCTGGAGTCCAGGAAAGCTGGCGAGACAACAACCATGGTAAACTTCTGCTACTTTCCTAATTTTCTAAATGTCCGGCCATTAAGTGTTGATTTCAAATTTCTTGCCACGGAGTCATTACGCATTCAGGTGGAGAGGAAAGTGAGCTCCACAGGAGGCTGACAGTAATTCTGCATTAGTTAAGCATTAGCTGACAGATGTACAAAGCAAAGCCATTACTCCCGTCAGCCGCTCTGCCCCGACTCCTGTCCCTATTGTGGGGCTCCTCCAACCAACAGCTCTGCAGCGCTGCAGAAACGCTGGGAGGAAAGCCTGGCGAGAGGGGGGTCAGTCGTAATTAGAGGTGAATGGAAAGGGGGGGGAGGATTTTGTCTGAAACGCAGTTTGGCAAAGTGCTTCCATTGCGCTTATTTATTTCAGTGCTTTTCTGTTGAAGCAATGTCGCAGATACAAACCTTTCTGAATGCACACAGGCCATTTAAAGTGGGCATGCCAGAAGTAATGCTTACATAGACTTCAGTTTGCTAAATATTAAACAAATTTGAATTTATTTGAAATTCAGCCCATTAGTAATGATACTATGAAACTGCAAGAACTCCCTAGAAAATTTGGCCTCCAAATAGCTTTGACTAAATCACTTACTACATACTAATCACTAAGTACTATTAATAGCAAAAGAAATACATGAAGAGATCACTGAGTGCAGCCAGGATCCAGAATTGTATAAAAGATCAATGCTGCTTTTCTGCAGAGTAAACTTTAAAAAACATTAAATTTATAGAAAATCAATGCAAATTACAATTCCCTATGATTACTGTCATTGGGTGCAAAATCAAAGATACGTGGAGCAAATAATTAATTCTCTGTAGTATTTCTGTGCCCCTCCATCATCACCCAGCCTGAGCCTCACAGGAGCCTGAGCACCATCCCATAACCAGAGGCCCTGTGGTTAAGAAACACATTCAGGGCTATCAGGGAGAAATTTCCAGCGCGGCAGAAAAATCAAACTGCTGTCTCAGATAAGCCCCTGTCTGACAGGCAGACTGCGTCTTTCCTATCACATACTACTTAATGTGAAATTATGTCCAGGAATGTAAACAGCATGCTACAGAGTGCTTAAAGACACAACAATTAATAAAAAAACAACCAAAAAAACCCCACGGCCCTCTATTCTTGCTGTTTACCAGATATGTCCACATTAAAAGCTTTTGCACGAGCAAGTGCAGAGACACAGTGAGAACAGCACCCGCACTCCCTGCGTGTCAGTCTGTGTGAGGTCCCCTGCAAGCCCAGAAAATAAGGCTCAGGAAGAATTAAAATTTACAGCTCTCTATGATCCTGATGAGACTCAGCTGAATACTTATTTTCAACCATCTGAACAAGATTTGCTGGAGTTTCAGACAATTAATTCCTCCCAGTACCAGTTCTCGCTATTTTTGCCCCCAGTGCCGCCACTGCTGTGCGGTTTCAGTCCTTTCCCTCTCTGTGGATGGACAATGTCAGCAGTGAAGATATTTCCCTTTAACACATCTCAGAACAGCTTTTTTCTGCTTTTAGTTTCTTTCACAAAGAGACCATGCGACAAGAGGGCAGTGAGGAGGCCTGGCGCAGCACCGGAGCGGGTGGTGCCTGCACAGCTCTGTGTGCCCGAGCCCCCGAAAGCGCTGGGCTGCCTGCAGGGCTGTGCTGGGGCTGCGCTGTCCCAAGTCCAGCAGCTTGAGCCGAAACAAACCGCTTCCGTGAACTAAACGAATCGCAGAGGAGAATGGAACGGTGGATTTTGAGAACCAGAAGCCTCCTATTGTACCCTCCACTTTTAAGTTTAAATATAATTCACAGAGGAAATACCCAATAAACCCATCATTCCCTTCAGGGTCTGCATGGAGAGGCACAGAACAAAGCTCACACCTGCTGGACTTTCCTACAGTCCTGTGGTGCTTCTTGCCCAACGCACAGAGCCTGTCCTACCGTCTCTATCTTCCATCTTTAACTACTTGGACATCACCCACCTTTTAATGGCTGGCTTCAATATTTTATTGCCTGGTACCGCTTTCTGTTAAACCACCCTTTATCGTTTCCCTCCCGCCTATTAGACGCTTCTCCTAAATAAATTATTAAAACATGTATTTAGATCACAGAAGCAAAGAAATTAGATTACATTGATTCAAGACAATTTGCTCCCACACCATTTCTTCACGAAACAATATCCCTGCTGCGCTTCATTCACATCGGGCCTCAACACTCAACTCTCACCTCCAGCATTTCCGTCAGTTCGGTGTCTGGCCAGGCTGGGAGTGGGCACAGGGGCAGGGGACACCTTTTGTGATGAGGATGCCCAGGGGCTGGCACAGCCACATCCCCCCTGGGTGGGTGCTTTGCAAGATGGAAGGAACCCCCCACAGAGGGGGATACCAACCTCAAGAAGAGCTATTTCCTTCTTCTTGCATTCCTTTTCTCTTTGGCAGCATTTTTCTTAAAGAAGAGACCAGACAATTTAATTATTTTCAAGACTTTCCTGAAGCGCTGATGTTTCCATGCAGCCCTGTGTGCTGGCATGAGCAGCTGCAGTGCCCTCCTAGGGACAGCGTGTTGCCACGGGCCCGTGATGGTGGCACTGTAAACGTGTCCCACCGCACTCTGGTGGGCACAGGCAGCCGTGGAGGGGCTCCCAAATGCAAATGCATTGGGAAGATACTGTAAGGGAACTTGTATCCATCTTTATCCATAGACCAAAGAATTTTTAACTCCCCCCTTCCCCAAACCTGCTCCTTCTCCAAAACACTCCAGTTATCTCATCCTGCTATGTCACTTTTTTGACACACCAATTTAATTTCAAATGAAAACCAGCAAAACAGCCAGAGATGTGTCACCTGCAGGGTACCACAGATGAACGCTACTGGTACCAAAACCAGTCCGTGCCTCCAGGGAGCTCGCAGTTCTGCCAGGAGGGGCCAAGGTACCCCATGCCATGAGGAACGGCTGTGACTGCCAGGCAGGCTGGGGCAACCGCTGGGGCCCCCCGGCTCTTTCTACATGGGACAGAGGGCCTGTGCAGGCACTGAGGGGCACAGCTGAGCCCAGCACCAGCTTCTGAATGGGGCGCTGTCCTGGCTGATTGCAAATGATGCACAGAATGGGCAAAAGCCACTTAGTTTAAACTATTCACCTCTGTGGGGAAATTCATATGGATCCATCTCAGTATATTCAAAGCAGAATAGCTATTTCTGAACAACTGAATCCATTATCATCCTTATTCCAAGCTCTAAAATTAGCCCAGGCTGAAAGTACAGATGAACGCTAATGTTAATCAGGTAACTCGGTTTGTGCCTAAGCACAGGAGGTGATTTTGCACGCCACTGGGAGGGGGATTGTTTTCCACAGTGAAAAACTATTCCACTTCTGAGGGGATGCAGTTTCCCAGGGCAGACAGACCCAGGACATTGGCACTGGGCATCCTGCTCTGCCCAGCCCAGCACATAGGAAGCTCCTGCCTTCCAGGGACTGTGGTGCCAGGACCCAGCCCCTCGCAAGGAGGGCGGCCCCGGTGCACCCCTGGGCCAGGTGACCTCTCAGCCACAGCCACACTCCACCCTGCAGAGAAATGGGCAGGTATTTTTCTTCTAAGACTTTTCAGTTCCCCAATAAGATATCAAAAGAGATCAGTTTATCAAAATCAGCAAGAATAATGGCACAGCTGTACAAAAGAGCAGCAGCCAGGGCACCTCGCTTGCACAGAGCCCAGCACCGCGTGGCTGGCTGCCCCGCATGGTGCTCACGCTGCAGAGCCTGCTACTGCTAATTTTGTTAGCTTCCCACACGAAAAAATGAAATTAAACTCTTTCCTTCAGAGTCTTATTTGAGACTTGTGAGCAAACAGTTTTCAAGCCCGCTTTGCCACTGCAGGAAAGCAGGAGAGAGCTCGATGTGCAAAGGGGGCTTTTCTAACTCAGGGAATTTGGGGAAAAAACAGCTGTTTAAGTGCTGTTGCATTTATCAGGTCTTTCAGTAGCATATTTGGGAGAATCTTAATAGGCAAGCCAGCCTGTGTTTGTTATATGATATCATAGCTTACAAAGGCAGGTTGGACAGGGCTTTGGTCTAGTGAGAGGTGTCCCTGTCCATGGCAGGGGGGTTGGACTGAATGAGCTTTAAGGTCCCTTCCAACCCAAGCCATTCTCTATGGTGGACTCTATGAAATGCGCAATTTTCTACAGGTTCTGTAATGTCCAGGTGGGTACAGTGCTTTCTGCATAGAAGATGTTGTGCTCTTGGATACCCACCTGTTGGTCCCACTGTCCCTAAACACCAGAGTCACCCCTCTGGGGCAGGCTGAGGCGATGGCAGGGGTGTTAGTTTCTGATTTTGGGACATTTTTGTTTGCTTGTTTTTAAAACTAAGAGGCAGCTGGCAAAGAGCATTTCCCTTTCTGACTCAAATCCATTTCAATGTTTAAATGGAAATTTCCACCTCTTTAACCAATCTTTTTCATTTCATTGTACATCCTCTTATAAATGCTTCAGGTAGGAAGCAGAACAATGAAATGGCAAGGAGACAACTTTCTGCCCCTCTGCTCCCCAGTTCAGCTAACACAAGCTTTCAGAAGCAGAACAGAGAGGGAGTACAGACACAGAGATAGCAGAACACCTTTGATTTTCCCCAGATAAAACAATTTTAAAGCAAAACTCCAGTTTTAATCAAGAAAATGAGAGCTGGTGATTTTCCTAGCCTTGTGGTATTACTGGGCCTTGCCATGCCTCTTGCAAGGGAATCACGGGTGCAGGCTGACCGGGGCTCGCAGCAAAGCTGCTCCTCTGCACCCTGCCTGAGGGCTGCAGCCTTTGTCACCTCCCAGCTGGCTCTCGCCTGTCGCACCCCTGACCCACCACGCACAGCCCCAGTTGTTCAGATTGCTGCTTTCAAATGTACAGGGATTGCACGAGAGTCCCCTCAGTCTGGGGAAGAAAGTCCTCTGTCATGTGGCTCTGATTTGGCTTTCTGTACATTCCCTAATCATCTGCCAGAACATGCTCCATAAGGAAGGGATACAGATACTGCAGATTGTGGTATGGATACAGATCAGTATCAAGGAAAAGATCAAGAACTTCTAGCATATTCTTCTGCCATAATCACAGACTGGTAGGGGTTGGAAAGGACCTCTGGAGATCATCCAGCCCACTCCCCTGCCAGAGCAGGATCACACAGAGAAGACCACACAGGAACACATCCAGGGAGGTTTAAATGTCTCCAGAGAAGGAGACTCCA
>NW_010163490.1:0-1000 GCF_000695765.1 Mesitornis unicolor | reverse complement strand
CAGCCTAGGATGTGGTTGGCCTTCTGGGCTGTAAGCGCACATTGCCAGCTCATTTTAAGTTTTTCATCGACCGACACCCCCAAGTCCTTCTACTCAGGACTGCTCTCGAGCCATTCTCCGCCCAGCCTGTATTTGTGCTTGGGATTGCCCTGACAGGTGCAGGACCTTGCACTTGGCCAACATAAGATGGTAACATTGTTGCAATTTAAATATTCTAAGTTAACTAAAGAAAGATTTCAAGAACATAGTGCACCATTACCATGTTGGAAATGGAAACACAATGCAGCATTTCCAATTCTACCTTACATGACAGCTAAAGCAGAATTAAACCATGGATGGCATAGATGATAACCATAGAATCATTTGGTTGGAAAAGACCTTTAAGATCATTGAGTCCAACCATAACCTGTCCACTACTAAACCAAGTCTGTAAATATGTAATCTACCCATCTTTTAAATACCTCTAGAGATGGTGACTCGATCACTTCCCTGGGAAGCCCATTCCAATACCTGATAACCCTTTCAGTGAATAAATTTTTCCTAATATTTAATCTAAACCTCCCCTGGAGGAACTTAAAGCCATTTCCTCTTGTCCTATCAGTAGTTACATGGGAGAAGAAGCTGACCCCCAGCTCGCTACAACCTCCTTTCAGGTAGTTGTAGAGAGTGATAAGGTCTCCCCTCAGCCTCCTTTTCTCTAAGCTAAACAATCCCAGTTCCCTCAGCCAGTCCTCATAGGACTTGTTCTCTGTACTATTCACCAGCTTCACTACCCTTCTCTGGGCATGCTTCAGTGCCTCAATGTCCTTGTAGCGAAGGAACCAAAACTGAACACAGTATTTGAGGTGCAGCCTCACCAGTGACAAGTACAGGGACACAATCCCTTCCCTGGTCCTGCTGGCTACACTATTTCTGACACAAGCCAGGATGCTGTTGGCCTTCTCAGCCTCCTGGGCACACTGCCGGTTCATATTCAGTCAGCTGTCAACCAGCACCCCCA
>NW_010163489.1:0-32836 GCF_000695765.1 Mesitornis unicolor | reverse complement strand
CACCCCCGCCCCCGGGGGTCAGCCTGGGCTGGGGGTCAGGGCTGCCGGGAGGGGGGCACACACGCACAGCCCGGGGGGGGCTGGCGGAAGGGAGGGGGGCAGCGCTGGTCAGAAGGCGAGGCCACCTTTCCAGTGCTTTTATACCCAGCGAAGCATCCGAAACACGCACGGCCGGGCCGGTGGCCCCTTCTCCTGCTCTTCCCTCCCTGACCATATTTAGTCAACCACGGCAAAAAATAGCCCGTCAGCTGGAGGCTGGGAGCGGGGTTTGGAGTTCAATCGCTCCCCGCAGCCCATTGACTACTGGTCCTGCAGGGTCCTGACTCTGCCTTTTTTTTTTTCCCCTCCGCTATTTTTAGCTAGGCCAAATAAAGAGGGAGCTCATCTTACTACGCGCCGTCGGCCCCAGGTTTTGCGAGGCCCTGGCTATGTTTGGTAAGTGCCGGCGTTAGGAGATGTGAAGCGGAGACCTTGTCCATGCCGGAAGACCTTTGGCTCCCTCCTGTATTTATTCTTTTCCTTTCCTTTTCTTTCTCTCATTTATATTTCTTCCTCCATGGCAGAAAGGTATCCAGGACAGAAGGTGGGGAAGAAGCTCAAGGAATGCTGATTTTCACCTTACAGAAGTAATAACTTGGATTCAAAGACCTCATGCTGGGGCCAATGTCTATTCCCCTGAGTTTCCAAAGGTGCTGGGAGCTGGGAAGGTGTTGGACTTCCTTCCCTACATGGGGAGCACTGGGAAGCCCCATTGCCAGCCAGAGGAACCCCCCCTGCCCATGGTGAGTTAATGTGGGTCACCAACACAGTGGTGTCTCCTGTGCCTTGAGGTCTTGGGAGACTTCCAGCATCCAAAGCTTCAGCCAGTGGTACCCCAAGGAGGAGCAATTTCAGCAGCACAGGCACTGCCCCTGGCTTGCACGTGGAGAAGCAGGTGAAGCACTCTAGAAACTCGTGTTAAACCTGGCTTCAAAGTAAAGATGTCCAGGACAGCAGAGCCCTGGGTAGGTCACTTTGGAAAAGCTGATAAATGATGACAGAGATGGCACTGGCTGTATTCAGCCCATCTGTCCTGCCTGTTTGCAGCAGATCCTGGAGCATGTCCTGAATCCAGTGGCCCTTTCCTGCCCTGCTCACACCGGGTCTCTAAACCATACCACCTTGTTGAGGCTCACTCAGGAGCAACGTGTGACAGAGACTCCCACCCACAGGGTCTGTGCATCGGCTGTGCCGATCCCAACAGGTACCTCCACTTAGAGATTGTCAGGCAACACTTGCCTGAGGTTGTTGTGCTCGCTGGGAGCTGATAATGAGTCATCTAAGCATGGAAAATGCCTGCAGGAACCACCCCATAGTGCCATGAGGTGGGAAGGGCTCCCAAGAGGTCCCAGCGTTGCTTCCTCATGCCCTGATGTTTGAGCTTCCCAGTTCCAAGGACAATGCCAGAAATAGCCATTATGGCACACTGGGAGCTTGGATTTCCATCTGCCCCCCGGTCCTGATGACAGGCTGTTACACACCATCACTGTTCGGGTAGCCCAGGACGGGATGTGTCACAGCAAAACCACAAAGTCTGGTGTCTCTGAGGTGCCAGAGGTTTCAGGCATCAGCCAGGACTGTCACTGCTTTTCCAGTCCCTACTCTTTCAATAACTGAAGCCATGGAAGGCTTTCTCCACCCTGGATCACCCCAGGGCCACCCCAAATTCATCCAGGAAGGCCTTTACCCAAAATACCAGCCCAGCCAGCACAGGAGGAGTTGGTTGCTTGTTATCCTCTTGGGAGCAGCTTGGGGTTTTTGAGAACCCAAGTGCCAAAAGCGACAGGTTCTCACGCTATTTTCAGCCCCATCCAAAATCACAAAGTCCCTGGGAGAAGCAGCCCCCTATGCCCCAGTGGGACCCTGCACCAGCAGCAGGGGAGCTGTTAAGAGCCACTCGCTATCACAGGCTCAATCGTGCCCTTCTTTGGTTTGAGTGAGTTGTTATCACATCCCTGACAGGTTCCCGGGGTTGAGAATCCATCCCGACACCGAGATGTGTTGGGAACAGGAGCAAACTATAAACAGAGATGAACCAAAAGCAAATGCTTGAGATGTGAATTAAGAGGTTGTTTAAAACCCAAACCTGCTTTTTGCACACAGACTTCTTCCCTTTGCTAATTGATTTACATCACATTCACCCTTGAGCTCCAACTAAAATATCTGCATTCCTCTCCAAAATGTGTGGCTTTTTTTTATCAGGATTTGGTCTGGGACTTGTTCCATGCACTGATAATGCCGGGAGTTTGGCATGTGGAGAGTGCCAGGAGCAATGGGTCCTGAATCTGCAACCACCACTGCCTGTTAGACTTTATATATACATTTATATTTGCATACACCCATAAATATATACATATATACATACATATGTGTGTGTGTAATAATAATGCATGCATGCGTGCTGGTAATAATTCTGCATTAAAGCTCCTTTAGCCAAGGAAACCTGAGGAAGATGCACGGCAGGCTGTAAAACTGAACCAGTTCAAAATGTTATGTGAGAGATTGCAACACTCCAAACAAAATGCAAGATGTTACTTTAAAAGAAGCAGGCTTGGGCTTTTGAATTTATGTAACCTAAACTGATTTTGTCTGTTTGAAATTGTTGTTGCGTGTTGGGAATCTCAAAGAGGCGAGGAGCAAAGCTGCAGACATTTCCTTTGGAGTCCAGGATTACAAGCCCCTTTACTTCTCCTTGCAGCTCCAAAGCTGTTAATGGTTTGCTTCATTTTATTAACAGCAGACAAGAAAAAAAAAATCCTCCTCGGAGCATGTGTGAGGTGACAAGTTGGATAATAACAGCTCCTTTGGAAGCTTTTATAGTACATTAGGCAAACATAGTGGATGTTTATAGACTTTTAAAAATGCTGATTATATAAAAATGCATTTATAGCCTTCTAAAATACCAAGCTACTGTAATATAAATATTTCCAATGATAAAAAAAATTAAAATGCAGATTAGTGGCCCAACCAAAGCGTTTTTTTGGCATTGATTTCTGATTTCCTTTGGGCCAAAACCTGATCTTGAACCAAGAGACTGGACCCTGTGATAGGGGTCAGCTCAGTGGGGTTCTCACACCCTGCAGAGGATGCTGCGCTTTCCCAGGATGAAGCCAAACTGACCAAACCATCCACCGCATCCCCCCTCCCAGCACCCCAAACACCTCCAGCTCCAGGGAGCTCCAGCCACCTTCCCACCTCGCTGCTGGTGAGGATGCTCTTGGTCACCCCGTGGTTGGTCTTCCTCTGCTCTCTGGAACAACTTGTAAGAATAATCAATTTTTTTTTAGGCACAGAGGTTGAATGTGGCTCTGTCCTGTCCCTAGCTGACAAGGTTGCTGGGGATGTGCCTTCTCTATTATTTTTTGGTCTCTTTTTCTTATTTTGACCCGAAATTCCACCAGTAGGTGGAATTAACTTTTGCCAATGGCAGTTGTCTCAACACAGATAAGTTCTTTTAAAAATTAAGGTCTTAACAAATTGGCACATCCCTGCCAAAGCCCCAATACCCCAAATACCTAGTGAAAAGACAGGTTATTCTTTCTTTTATAAAAGCAAAACTTTTCTTGGATTTGTCCTTTATTAATGACTGGAGAAGACCAAATCTGAGCTTTGGAGCTGATAGCAACATCTCCTAAGTCAGCATGAGATCTGGCTCTTAGATCATAACACCTGATATCTAGTTTGACCCAAAATAAGTGTCTTTATTTCATTTTCATCTTCTCAAAGCTGATTTTCTTTGCTTTTGATAATTTAATTTATTTTCTTTAACAAAAAGTGCCATTTTGTGCAGGGTCCCACCTCTCCATTCACTCATCAGCAGTGTGATGCTCTCCCTTTTTTAGTTGGGAAACTGAGGCAGGAGAAGGGATTGCTCTGCCCAGACAGCAAGGACATGGCTAGGGGAGGACAGAGCATCCTGAGCATCTTGCCCACATCCACCCAGTGAGCTCAGCCCCTCTGGGACTTATCAGCATCTCGCTGTTGGGGGACGAAATGGTGACATTCAAGATAACTCAGCCAATTACCCACCAGCTGACTTGAGTTCATTCACATGTCGAGGGCTTTTTGTTGTTCAGCGAGATGTAGGGGTTGGGTTTTTCTTCGACTTTTCAGAAGTTGTGAAATACAGCCGTCGGATGCTATCGTTGCAATGAAATATGGCGGTTTCACTGCCTGGCCGGGAGATTTTCGGTATCTCTGTATGCACATATACACAAAACCAGCACGTCGGGTCTGCAGTTTGCATGTGTAAAACAACGCTCTGGGTTTTGGAAGGTATTTCTCTGATGACACAAACCACCTCACCTCTGGACAGAAACATTTTTCAATTATTAGAGGAGGGTTTTTTCCCTGCATTGTTGGAGCAATATTAACAACAGGCAAAAATGCAGCAGAACAAAAGATTTTCATAGCGGTCTATCTGTTTAAGTATTTATAAAGCACCAATCTCTCAGGTACCTGGCTCTTACTGTGGTTTTAAAAGATTATTATACTATCATACTATAAGGGAAAGAACAAAGGGCCACTCATAAATTTAACCAAAACCCCCATATTTTCCAATCTGTGTGATCTCTCTGAAATCCGGGATCTTCTTTTGTGTCAGGGACATTTATGTCTTCACCGATGTCCTTCCAACAATAAGCGTTCCAGCAGCAGAGATCATGTTATATACTGTGGTTTTGTTTGTGGCAGAGCAAAATTAAATGAGTACATAAATTACTCTGCTCCTGGAATAAAGAAACAAGCAAAAGAGCACTTTTTTAAAGTGGCTTTTTTTTTTTTTCCTGATAGGATGAGTTAGATTTCCTGAAACCATGTGCAAATTAAAAAGTTCACAGTTCAGGCTTATTGTGAAAGCTAAATCTCAGGCTCATTTTGAGAGGCGGCGTATTTAGGAAGACACATTTGGATTTCTATAAGAACTTGTAATTGGTTTCCCACATCTTTCTAGAGTGAGCACGCCTCCCGCTCCCTCCCAGATTAACATTGGTGGTGCTTAACAGCAAAAAGGACACTCATGGCTTGGTGCATGAAATATCTCCTGACGTTAACAGAGCACTGCAGCATTCCTCTGCAAGGACCACTACCTCAAATAACTCTTCCCCGAAATGCAGAACTGCCCTTTGCACCCCTAAATGAAACCTGCTGCAGGGGTACCATCCTTGGTGAGGTTTTGCAGAGCGAGAAGAGCATCCTTGAAGGGATGAGGGCTGTGGCAGAGACATCAATGGAGGTGGTCCAAGTCCTCATCCACACCACCCCACTGAACATAAACCCACTCTCAGGTTTCTTATCAGGCTCCTCCACTGCAAATCTCAGGCCAGGAGTGCCTGGGGTCATCGCTGATGGCTGGGCAGAGCCAGGGCTGGACCAGACTGGTTTGGGAGCGAAGGAATTGGGGGAAGATGTGAGAGAAACCAGATCAGGAACTGACATGAGAGAGGCACAGACCGGTGGAGAAGACAAAGTGCTGGGAGGCCTCCACGCTTTTTTGCTCAAACACATCTTTTCTGTGCGCACAGGATAAGGTAACAAGATGTGTGATTTATTTAGCGAAAAGAAAGCAGCTGTTCAGAGGAAGTGCGGGAGGTTTTAGGCAATCGTGTTCAGTTCCCGAGGATTCCCATTTACAAACACTTACTGCTTCATTTTACCCTCCTCCCTGCCTCACGTTTCCCTACGGTTATCTCCCCATCAGGCCATGTTGCACAGATGCTTTAGGCTGTCATTCAGTCTCCTGGCTTTAATTCAATTCCCTGGAGTAGCCAGGACTGCCTGGCTTTGAGAATCACCCCACTGCCTTTATCTCATCCATGAGGCTGAGTTTCTGACAAGATCTAAGCCAAGGAAATCCTGCAGCGCTGTGTCCAGGGTGTTAAAATCCAGCAACCTACTGCAGCCAGGGGCATTGCGAGGCTCCAGCGCCTGCCCAGGAGCAGGCGAGGTGACCTCTGAGGGACCTGTGCCAATTTGTGCTCAATACTCTGCTGAGCCAAGCCCTTGCTCAGATCAACCCCTCTTTACAAGTTCACCTTTCCTATAGGGTCTGTGTTCCCACCCAAAACGCACCATACAGGACTTGTGCTGCTGGATGGGGTCAACCTCATACATAATGATAACATCTCCTCTTTTATTCAGGGCTGGGGATGAAACCACATCACTTCCAGATACAGTGTTGGTGGTGCAGCTCACTGAGGGTCACCCTGAGCATGTACCCTTAGCCCTTCTGCCGAATTTCTAAGCGGTCTGGAATTAACTGTTCTCCTGCAAGTAACTCACTAATAGACATGATTAGCAGTTAAAAAAAACATTATTATCTGTCACATGGGATTGAGGAAGTGTTCATTGCAAGCCTGTGTGTGACAGCAGTAGGAAAAGGGTCCAGGAAGGCTAAGGAAATATCAGTAAGACAATGTCAAGGAGGTTATCATAGGCAAAGATGTAATGATGGGAGAGGAAGCCGACAGGATGATCCATGATAGATGGTAATGAACAGCAGTGCCAGCCAGCAGAGAGTGCACCACGTTGCACTGACAGGAGAAGGCGATTTATCATCAGATATGGGTAAAAGTTCTTCTGGAAGATCCAAGAATTCTTTGATAAGGAAGGAAAAAAAATCAACAATAAAAATAGGTGAAGCAATGAGCAGAACAAGGTCCTCTGTACTAATACGACAGGCAGCTCAAAAATTTGATGTTCTTCTTAATCTCTGCCTTGTGCAAAGCTTCCACACTGGTCTAAAATGACTGAGGAGCTTTTAACGCAGTCCCTGCCCCTGCCAGACCTTCAACGGCGATTAAGCACCAACCCATGCAGATAGATAGGTGCTCGGTAACATTGCCAATAGCACAAGCAGTGAATTAGATGCTTACTTCCAGCAAAGCACTTTTGAAATTCAACTGAACTTGCTCCCACATCTTAACAGACTCAAGTACCTTTGGATATCTGCAAGAGCCATATCAGAAATGCCACGTTGAGAGATGGTCAGGATGTCATCTAGACTACACTTAGATCCTGGTCAGATATCTCCAGCTACAGCTTTTCCCTGGGACACAGCAGCTTGATGGGAGTGACTCTGTGCTTGCTCCATTTCAGACTTATAGCCACAGTCTTAGTTCCTTTTCCTTAAAAAATATGGAGTCAATATAAGGGAAAGTAAATCGTATTTTTTTGTCTCAAGCTGCAAAAGTTAGGTTAGTTTTTCATGCTCAGGCTGCATCAGGGTGCAATATAGTCAAGAATAACTAATTTCCTCTTGGGATTGTTGGAATAATTGGAGCAAAGGCTGTTCTTTAGGAAGGACACAAGTAACCCTTAGCCATCTTCTGACCGAAAAGCATGATCTCATCTAAAATTGTCGAGAAATTCCCTTCCGGAACACATCTGGAAATGCAGGCTGTAATGCAAATCTTGTTAAACCTACTGGCGTTGGAGCCAAACCTAAGTAGGCTGGTTTTTGTTAGGACATATCCCTCGTGAATTATGAGCTCACGGTGGCACCGACAGGCTTTTGCCCATTCCTTTCGGTCATGCTTCTCTATTTATTTAACATTAGCCAATTTATTCAAGTGTAAGTTAAGAACCAGTGGATTATAATAAATATTTATTGAAGTTTAACAAATCTGTAGGACCTGTATGTATATTAATCCTCATTATAAGTGCTGTCAGTTGCCACTTAACCTACAGTAGCTGTATTCCAAATTTATTATATTAAATACATATTTGAGATGACTAATTTACAGCATTAGCAGAATACATTTATGTCACTTCCCATATTCCCTGCCTTTGTAGCCTCCTTACGGAGAACATCTCAGGAACCAGCCAACACGTCCCAAAGCTGGCAGTGAGTTGAACATCATGAGAAGTCCCAATCTGTAAACTAGGAGTCCTGAGAGAAGCAAACCCAAAACCTGTGGAGGACAAGGCTAAAGCCAAAGGTGTCCTTGGAGGTTGATGTGGGGAGCAGATGCTGCAGCCTTTTCCTTTATGGGGCCATCAGGAGTGCATGTCTTTGCCTCAATTGTATGTTTTGCTGCAGCCTGCTAGAAGTCAGCAACCTTCTGTCTGCTGCTTCTCCCAGGAATGTGGATGAATTTGGCTTTCAGGTTCAAAACTTACTGACATGCCCACAGAACGTGAATGCTTGATCTGCCTTTTTTTTGGGAATCCTGTTAAAAATCCTGAGGGTCCTGATCCCCAACTCACTGCAGTCAATAAAAGGCTCATTTTGATGCCATTGACACAGAGCCAGATTTTCTAACAAGTCCAGCCACCTGTAGGTTTTGCACACATCTGACCCGAGGCTGCAATTTTCCAAGCAAACACCGGATCTCTCCTTGATTTTTGTGCTCGAATCGAGTGTGCACCGCAGTGCAAGTGCAATGAGGTGTGTGCCCATTCGAAGGTAGAGGTGAGGTGTGTTGTTCTGCAGTAATGGCACAGTAACTCCATTAGAAATAATGGTAATTATATTGTGACTCACCTTAACGCTACCACATTATATCCTAATGACTGTTCAGTTAATTCATTTTTATTGGCTGTGTCCTGGAATGAAGCTTTGGAGTGTGCTGCTAATGCATTGGAAATTAAGAGTGTACACAGGCCCATGGGGTGATTTGTACCCAGCTGCATATTGGTGCTCCAGCCTATAGCAAAGAGATTGGGAAATCAGAAAGGATTTATGCAAGGAATGGGAAATGGGTATCATTGGATGCAGGAAAAGCAGGGCAGCAAATACATCATTGCCTGTTTGGTAGGGGAAGGTGACTGTGGAGACACTGGCGGTACACGCCAAGAGAAACCGCCTAGGTCTGCCCAAGGTGCAGCCCAAATCCGCCTGCTAGGACCTTCTTCATTAGCCTTTGCGCTAATGAGAGATAAGGACCATGCTCTTGGCTGAAGCTGGACCTGGAGCCTTCCTTCCTCCTCCTTTGCTTACAAGAAAAAAGCTCTTTTTTTGTCTATTGTGTTTGCGGTTCATTACGACCGTGATTTATTTGGGGACAGTGTTTTTGCAAGGTGCAAATTACCTCCCTCCAGGGAGGTCCTGGCTGCAGAGCAAAGCCTCCACCTTTCCAGTCTGTAGCTCTCCAGCCATCCAGCCTGATCACCGCAGGTATTTTTAGAAGGTCATTCTGAAGCAGTAATTTCATCTAGTGATTTTTATCTTCTGCCTTTTAGCAAATATTGTTATTTTTTCCCCCTGCTGTTTCAGATGGTGACAGGTTTTAAAGTCAACATCAAATTACCCTGTATTTCTCAGCCCGGTTGCCGAGCCAGGACCTCTGCTGACACATGGAGTCACGCCGGTTGTCACTCTCGGCAGAGGGACCAAGACCATGTGAGCCTGGATGAATAAATTTCTTTCCTCCCTTTAGAGGTGGTCCCTCGAGACCATTTTTTCAAGCAGAGGGATTTTCCACTCTGCAGGACAAACAGTGCCATTCATAGAAAAAATATGTTAATGGAAGGGAGCTTCATGCCAGAAAATCTCTGTGTGCGTGTCAGCCTCAGCAGCAATGACAGAGCAGCCGCGGCAACAGGCTGCTGCAGCCAGCCAGGCTTGGAAGCCGCAGGAGGAGAAATGATTGTGTTTCTATAGACCCTAGCAAAATAAAAAGCACTTTTCTTTCTCTTTCAATCTGGATTTTTTGTTTTTATTTTGATTTAATTGCAGGCATCAGATTTACAAGGGCAAAGTGTCATCTTCCTCTTAACAAAATAAAATAAAAAAAGAAGATATCCAGATTTCAGATAACTATCCCATTTAATAACAGCTATTTTAAGGTAGGTCAAACCTGTGGCCCAAAAACCCTTTGGTATATTCCATTAGCCAGCACAGGGTTTGATGTAAGCTGACATACATCTTTTAAAAGAGTGAACTGGCTTGCGACAGCTGAAAATCTCATTTTGTTGGAGGACTTCTCTCACGTTACCTTTAGGTGGAGGCTGAGGTCTCCAGCAGCAGTTGGAGGCAGCAGCATGTTGGCATGGAGCCCTGCTTCGAGGTGGGTTGTAACATGGGACCATGCCAAGCCCAGCAGCCACATCTCCCAGGGCAGCAAAGCGTAGTGATGCTTTGGAAATCCCTGCAGAGTCAACAAGTCACCCAGCCAGGAGCTCATCTAACCCAGCATGGCTTCATTCTCCTCTTGTATCCGTGAGAACAGCACCTGGAAGCAGTCACAGGTGATGCAGGAAAAGAGAGCCAGGCAGGTGAGACACTGGTGTGAAGGTGTGCAGAAGCAGACATTGGAGGTGGCCAAGTGATGATAGGCTCCTGATGGAAAGCTCAGCCCATGCCTGCCCACGCCTGCCCAGCTGTCTCTTGACCACGCAACTCCCCGAAGCCAGCCGTGGATGATGATATTGCTGCGCTTGTTGATAAAATCACTTAATAGAAAATTAGTTCTATTTAGCTCAAACCAGGACACCAGCCCTGTCCAGTCCCACCACCCACCCCTCCTCCCAGTGCTGCTGTGAGCAATGTGTCTTGGGCTTGCTTTCCCCATGCTCCGATGGACACAAGGAAGACTGGAGGACATCGCTGGTCCTCTCAGAAGTCTTGAAACCAACAAGCATCACTGTTGCAAGCGACAGCTCCTTACTCCATGCGAGGCCTTGCACCACTGTGAACTGGTTTTCATGCCACTAATGGGTCAGGTACCTTGGTCCTGGAGGCATTTTCCAGTCCTTGGAGCGCTACTGGCAAATCATTTTGTCCAACATGTCCTAAAGGTAATAGTTACATTTACTGTTCTGCGAAATAGTTGTTTCTTTCTGGTTTGGCACACAGCATCTCATTCAGGAGAGAAGATAATTGGCTCGATAGCGGATCTATTTTCTACCCAATGATGGTTTCCCTTTTTGAAAATTGATGATCGATCAGTTACATTAAGGATCACCAGGTGTAATACATTTACCACATATTATATTTATTCCAGTGTGGGAGGAATGCATTAGGCTTCATATCATTCAAAGGGGATATTTCTGATGTAAAACTGTGCTGTATTAATGAGGCTGCCCATCAAAATGGATGGGTCAAATTAAAATAGAACAAATTGCAGACTCCTGCTTAAAAGTCACACTGGAACCTCCAGCCTATATTATCTGCAAAATACAACTGAGTCCATTTTTGGCTCAGACATATTTACATCCTCATTGGAAAATATATTAAACTGTATTGAATGATATTCATGTAAAAGGTTGTAAAATTTTTTTGCTCGATGCCACCTGAGACAACTGAACCTCGAGCTCAGAACTTCAAGGTACTCCTGTAATTCAAATACTGATGTTATCTCTGCAAGATAGGTGTGGGCACGCAAGCAAAGCCTTTCCTCTTTTGCAAAAGAATCACGGTGATTTAGGGATCATTTCACCTTCTTTTGTTACATTTCAAGTTTTACATTATGTTTTAATAAGTCTGTCACGCTGTACAGACAAAAGGATGCTCAGCTTCTGCCGTAATTAAAGAAAATCACTATGATGGATAACATCAGCTCAGCAGATTTCAGTGATCTTGCTTTCACCACTACCAACTGAGCTAAACCAAAGCCAATCTCCAGGCTGCTGCTCTCAGGAGGGTTCATCTCCCCCAGCTTCACCTTCTGAAGACGGGCACTGAGCTCATCGTTCACAGTCTCACTGTAGGAGAGTTTCTCCTATGCTTGGCCACCTGTGTTAAGCCGATTAATTCCTTCTGCACCAGCTCTGGGAGCAAACTGGGCAGGAGGCCGGCAACGTGTCTCCAGCAAGAGAAAAACTATCACTTTGATGTATCCCAAGAAAATCCCATGGGAGAATTATGCTTTTGGTGCTCCCATTAGCATCCCTGGCTGGTATCCAGAATTTCTCCTGAAACATCAAGCTGCAATCAGTTTGCTAGATCAGACGCACTCCTGCCTACAGCCACCATCGCCTGGTCAGAGCATCCCCCTACAGATGGGGAGGAAATATTTCCAGCGCTGCATTTCACTGATTTAAATAGACATCGGAGCTCCCCTTTAAGATTTTATTTCTTCCTCTCCCTCAGACAAGTTAGCCATGGAAAAAATCACCTATAGTTAAAGTTAGTCCATTGGAAACTGTGAATATTATATTGTCCTCTGTTCAAGAAAGGAATTAAAGAAATGGATTTGGCCTTGATTTTTTCATTTGAACTTCTCTGCTTGAGCTGCACTTTTCTATTACCTCTGCGACTCTGCCTTTGTTATGTTATTAAAAGAAAAGTAATTTATGATTGCCAGTCTTGCAGTCTCTAATTATTTCTGGCTGTGCATCACAATTATTAACTTGAGTATCCACCCTTTTTCTAACAGGGTGAAAGACATTCAACCTCTTTTGGGTGCGTTACTCACAGGTAGCCATGCATCCACCCTTGCAAAGCTGCTGTATCCGGTCAGTAATGACATTTTCCCATTTTGATATGTTTTTTATACTTGGTGCAAGCCAAATGTTGGATTTACAGTGAAGATAAAACACAGCCACAGGTTACTTGAGGCTTGGGCTTAGTATCTGGGTGTACTAAAGCACCTTGCACTGCACACAGTCTCATTCAAGAGCAGGCAATAAAGTACCACTCAGCATGAACCAGAGTATCAACATATCACTGCTGTCCTCCTTTTCCCCCCTTCCCTGAATTGCACTGGTTTTCCATTTACTTCTGGCGGGTAATGAAGACATCCGTTCTCATCCCAACAGCTCTTAGCAGTTTGCTTTCTGAGAAATGGAATAGCACTATTTCAGCGATTTTGATCAACTGAGAAAATACTGCCCTGTATTTATGGAGGTCAGGACAGTCATTATATCCAGGACGTTTCTATGAAAAGTCCTGAAGAATGGATGATGAATGGGAAAATCGGATTTCTAAAATGAGTTCAGATACCCCAGAGATGTTTCACAGGTGGATATGGGGTAAGAGCTTCTCAATGCCCTGGCCAGGTGTAGTGATGGAGAAAAGCAGCAAAATTTAAAAAAAGGCTGGGGAAGCCCCCCTTTCCACCACAGAGATCCCAAAAGCCAGTGGGGGAACCCAGCCTGTGACAGTGACTGAGCTTTCCCCAGCCCCCGTGGGCCCCCAGCCCCTTCACTGGCTCTCGCCTGGAGTAAAAGCCTGGGATGCGCTCTGCTGAATTCCAGATTTCATCTGTATCCATCATTTCCCCATGTACCAGTGCAAAAAACAGCTACCTGGCCCAAATACAGCAACCCAAGTGCTCCGTGCCAAACAACACATCTCCACGAGCGAAGCCAGGCTGGACGGCTTTTTGGGTCCAACTTCTCGTTTTTCTGTGACAAGATCATTTGTCTACAAAAGACACCGCTTTTTTATCATCTTTAAGATAACCTTTATGGTAGGTGTAACTACATGCAAAGGAAGGAGGGGGTTGAAACCTTTAAGTATTTTGCATTTACAGTTATATGTAGCTTTATTGCATAGTCAGTAAAAATCCCTGCTGATTATGTCATTGCTGAGGCAATCAGGTGCCAAAAATATTTTTTTTTATTTCATCCGAGCAATAATCATTTTCTGCCTGAACAGTAGACCCAGTTATTGTTTCTTCCCTTATGTTTTCATTAATTAGAAGGAAGTGGAGAGGTAACAAACGGCTCCCTGGATGCTGAAGTGTACATTTTTCACTGTCAGGTTATAAGAGGCAATGGGCAAAGACAATATATCCTGTCAGATGTGAGAGTACTTATTGTCAGCATGGTTTGTAAAAATAGAAAGTGAGGTGGCTTTTCTGGATGGAGTTGAAGCTATCTATGGATGGAGTTTAATCTGACTAATTATAACTAAAGGCTTTGGCAAACAGCATCGTGTAGCTGTGAGAATACTGGATTGTGCTTTTTTTTCTCATCAAGTCCGTGTGAATGTTAATGTGTGTAAGCGTAAAATCGACTTCTATTAAATCTTCTAAATTGCCACGCACTTCTTCCCCCGCAATGCCTCGCTTCTTCATAACTGCGCTGCGGAGTTACTGGTAAAAGTATTAAAACTCTTTGAAACAGTCGTATATCTTCTGGTTTACAGGAAGTGCTTCAAGTGAAGGGAAAAAAAAAAAAGAATAATTTCCAAGGAGCACTTCTCTCTTGCAGCAGAGCAGAGAGGAGAAGGGAGTTTCATCTACAGCTGAACGGCTGGCCAGGCTGCATTTTATCAGCAGCTCCCTAAATCCTGCTGCCAGGAAGGCAGGAGGAGATGCTGTCTCCTAACAGAGAGCAAATCCTGGGACCAATGTCTTGGGTAGGAAATTTAGAGAACTCGGGGAGCCGTATCTGACCCTCTCTTGCCAAGATGAAATCTCCAATACCAATACTGGGAGCCTTGGGACCCCAAGACAGCCAAGGCTCTCCAGCCTGACCCCCATCTCAATTGCACCAGGCTGTTTGAGATTCCCTAACGCTGAGCGCTCTGTAGCCAGACGATCTCTGTAGCCACGACCATTGGCACCTTCCTAAGCCCAAATATTTTGTTACAACCACTTTTGCTTTGGCAAGGTCTCAGCAACTTGCAGGAGCCAGGGCCAGGCTTTTCTGTGTGGTGTGAGCTGTCCCACACACTTCTCGGAGCACTGTGACAAGGACCCTCTCAAAGGCCACCCCAGTGCGTGACGGATGTGAGCTCCACCACTTAATGCACACCTGGTAGGACTAACCCAGCCAAAATTTGGCCTAGCTTTCTTAGCAGCACCTCTTCATAAATGCTATGGTAAAATTTCCAGTGTAAAGCTGTGGGTATTTCACAATTTCCCATCCCAGAACAACGGTGATGACAGCTGAGAGCATTTGCTTGATGGCATTGCTGCTGCTTGGATGGCTCTTGGAGATATCTGCATTTAAAAAAAATATTAAAAAAGAGAAGAAAAAGAAAGAAAAGTGAGGGAGGATGTAGTAAAAAGAAAATTTAAATTTATCTGAGTCGAATGAAGATTTTATCTTCCATTCTGCCTAATCCTAAATGTGAAAGGTCAGTAATGACAGCACGGTATGAAAAGGAAATGGCTGTGAGGTTGATATAAAGAGACTACCAGTAAATTGCAGCTGCTTTACATAAAGCTGCAGCACCAGCATGGGGAATTAGATGACACCAACCTGAGGGGCAGAGTCATCGCCCACGATGGCCTGGGAAGCCTGGGCTCTGGTCCCTTGGGTCCAGATTCCCCTTAGAGCATCTCTTCACTGGCATCGAGGAAGCTTGGTATGATCAAAAAAACCCTCTCTGCTCCCAACACTGTGCTAAAATAGGTGCAAGGGACCTGTCCTTGCTGTTCTATCATAAAACACATCTATAAAATGAAGAAGGAAGAAAGAGAATAAAATGAGAAAAGTGGCATTGTGTGCAATCGAGCCTTTTGCCTGCATGCGAATTAGTCTTTGGAGTTGCCGTTGCACTGTGTGTGATGGGTTTGGAAATGAAAGATGAGGCCTGAGCACACCGTGCGGCCATCAGAGCGCTCTTCGCCCAAGGACATCCCTCCTCAAACCCACGCATGCCGCTGGCAGCTGCCAATCACCGCCAGGAAGATATTTTATGGCGACAAAAATATGAAGTCCCTTGCGACATTCTGCAGTTTTTATTTCCCCTCTCCGGTTCGCGGTGACTGTTAAACGCGATGGACGTTGAAGGCCTTTTTCCAGCGCATGCTCAGCATTGCAGCTCCCAAAGCCAGCACTGCCAGCAGTAATAAAAGGTGATTGTTTCCAAAACTGAATATCCCCTTTGTTTGGGTCATTCTTCTAATTGACTTCATTAATAAAGGAAAAGCCCTATTTAAACATAACTTCATCTTCCTGGCAGAATATAAGCAGATGTCATAAAGAAAACAACACACACTATTTTTTCACTCAAAACTTTAATACTAAATTGCATTAACTAATAACATAAAAACACCAACCATCTGGCTTTTTGGTGGGAGGACTCTAATTCCATTAGGACTTTAATAAATGTACTGCGCTGTAGAGACATTTTACTTTGATAGCCTGGACAAAATGAGTAGCGTTTGCAAGATTAGTGTACGCGGTAGTCCTGGGATCTCTCCTTTGGAAGGGCTTTAGGTGGAGCCAAGAGGACATCACTGAAGGACATGGATGATGTAAGAAGAACCGGCACTGGGGGATGTATCTGGGGCTTTCACATGCCCTTGGGCGCAATGCCCTGGCACATGGATGCGCCGCTGTGGCTCACGCGGTAGTCCTGGGATCTCTCCTTTGGAAGGGCTTTAGGTGGAGCCAAGAGGACATCACTGAAGGACACGGATGATGTAAGAACCGGCACTGGGGGATGTATCTGGGGTTTTCACATGCCCTTGGGCGCGATGCCCTGGCACGTGGATGCACCACTGTGGCTCCTGCACTGGTGGGGAGTCCAGGCTTTTGGTAGAGACAGCAGAAACGATGCAGGAAAAGAGTGGATTTCTCCAAAGCCTGACATCTTTGGGGGTGACCGTTGTCATTCCCAGCATGAGGCCTTGGTTGTGCCATGGTGGCTTTTTTGTGCCTTGCTCTGCTTCCTGCCATTCCTCCCACCCTGAGAGCATCCCACCTCCTAATTTAAGGCAGCCCATGCCAGCTGTCTGTCTGTCTGTCTATCCAAGCCCTTGTGCACTATTTCTTCTTCCCTTTTATGAAAAGAAAGCACAGTATAAACATGGTGCTATTGACTGCTACTTCCATGTAAACGGCCCATTGATCACATGAAAGGTGAAGCCTGAAACGTACCCAGTCACCAGTAAACTGAATTTTCAAACTGGTTAATCGCTAGTAGCATTAATTTCCCCAGTGCACTGGTGGGATGCAGAGTCCCATTTTGTTCTTAGGGTTTTATTAAGGTGAATAATCTGCATATGCTGTGAGACGTAAGGGCAGTTCTGTGTCCTTTAGTAGGGTTGACCAGCAAAACCTGACTGTTGCAAGGGGCTGATTCCTGGCACGCCAAGCTTCCCTGGATGAGTAGCAAATGGAAATCAGTGAGGGGAAAACCTGACAACATTATTTTTCACTGTGAATTAACATGCAACACAGAATTGTAGGTCTTTCTTTACATCAGTTTTGTTTTCCCTGGGTCTATTTTCCTCAGAGCAGATCCCCTGGCTCATCCCACAGAGACAAAGAGTAAGCAAACAAAGCATAGGACATTCATGCATCTAATTATTGATACTTTAAACAGAATTTATTAATGATAGGCATGTTTGGGTTATTTTGAACACTAGGTATTCCAAATCAGCCTTAATGCCGGATGACCCTCGTGATCACCTCGTCACAGTAATTACTGGAGCTCCTTTAAAAGGCAACCTGTACCCAGAAATATTTGTGAGTAAAAGCGCAATTCCATGTAGGTATCTTTGGAACAAAAAGTCGATTTGCAAAGAGCTGCACTGTCAGATGAAGCTTTTAAAAAGTTGGATGTCTTCCAGATTTGAATTTACATGTTCATTAATACTGACTTACTCCAAATATATCAATCAGTTTAAAAAACACCATGTCTCATTCCTGGTTCAAGACAGAATCCTTAACCAGGTGAATGCTTAAGCATTTGCTCAGCTTTAGGCAAGTGCTTAAGTCTTATTGAATGGCTCAGTGTTAAGCACATTTTCCACTGAGAGAGGGTTGGAATTAGGTTTTCAAAATGCAACACCCAGACCTGGTTTCCCTGGGAAACCCCTGCACAGGGCATGGGTGATGCTCTGCACCCCACAGCCCCCAAAATCTAAGCCTGGGGCCAAGGTATTTCCAACAGCCTGTTTGAGCTTGTGTTTCGACACACGGCTACAGCTGAGCAGATGCAGCTCCTTTCACTTAATGCGCCTTATTTTTAGCTGAAATAATATTTCCCTCTGCTGCCAGCATTTGCACAGCACGGTGTTACCGTGAGCCGGGAAACCCCGTCATCCCTTTAACCTGCCGAAGGATGAACCTGCTTTTTTTCAGACGTGGAAAGCTATGATAAAGCCATCCAGAAAATGACAGGTTACAGGGCTCTGTGATTTGGAAACTGTTTCTATTAAGTTGCCTTCATGTCTGGAGGCAGCAGGGGGGATGCTGATGAGGATTCCTCGTGTCCTTGCACTGGGACCCGGCCGAGCCCTCATTCCCACTGCTGCGAGAGCGGCTGCTGCCCCATCCCTCGTCATCCTTGTACTTCTGGCTGCTAATGCTGGTTCTCTGTAATACATTGTAAAATAAACACCCTTTGGGTTTTCTACCTAAATCCACAATACAAAAGAGGAGTTGACTTGAATTGCATGGCTGAATCATTAGAAAATGAATGCTTTGGGGGGGGGGAAGAAGAAAAGAATTACATTAGTTATCCCCCAGCTTGCCTTTGTGTCTTTTCTCTTTCAGAAATCTCCCATGTTGCTGCTCTCTGCATTTTTCTTACAGTATTGATACATGAAATAAAGCATAAATAACCTCCCTTTCTATTCTTAAGCCTTCGATCCCAGATCACTCCGAGCCTCTTGCCGATAAGACCATTTTCAGCATCCGCTGGCCTAGAAGTAGCGGTGATGGTCAATGAGCCTAGGAAAGGGTCAGAATATTTGCCCTGTCACCATCCGGGATGTGCTGTCATCCCATCAGGAGTTTTTCTGGTCTTCTTCCAGAGGGACAGTGGGATTTCTTTTTATTTAACCAGAGAAAAGCTCTCATGGGATGCAGCTCAATATTTTGGGGAGTTTCAAGGGTATAGGCCCATGATGCCAATGGGTTTCAGCAAGGTGGCTGTGTTGCTGGTCCTGCTTGTGCTCTATTGATGCACACATTTTGGTGAACGGATGTAAATTAGCGCATCCCAGAGCTGCCCACATAGTTAGTTTTACATTAATTGCACTTTTTTCTGCTCTCAGACACAAGGCTTTCTATTTGCAGTAAGGTCACTGGTAAGGGTGTAAAACCGGCAATATAAAGAAGGGGAAAAGGGGGTTGCTTGGTCCAAGCCTATCCCAATTTTACTGCTGTCCACCCTTGTTGGTGTTTATGTGGAGCTCCCAGAGATGCTGTTAGCCCTTCCAATGAGGTGACTGCAGAATGATTGCTTTTCAAGGTCAACAATTTAAGTTTTACCACTCTGTCTCCAAAAGGACAAAAGAGCAGCAGGCAGGTAGGCAGAGATGCATAGATTAAGCAACGTGATCAACTGTTAATTAAAGTCCTTTAGGAGGACGAAGGAATTACTTAACCCTTCTCATCACCAAGTGAAGCCCTTTATTAGGGGCAGAGTGAATTTTTCCTTTCCTTTCCTCTTATCCCTGTGTGTCAAAGCCTCTTATTCCCATGTAGTTCCCATCAGTGTCTCGTGTGCCCTGCTCCTCAGATTTCATTAGAAGTTTTCAGACAGAAACTTCATTTTTGCTGAACATTTCCTGACCAGTTCAGTGTGTAATTGGGTCTCCTCTTCCCTTTTGGTTACTGAGCAGCAAACATTACAGATTATATATTTTTATGTATATTTTTATTAAAAAAAATACAACTGGAGGAGGAAAAAGTCACAGGCCTATTCATAGTTCCTTCCAGCAACTCCCTTAATCAGATCTACCATTTCTGTCCTATGTTTTATCTCCCCCCTGCTCCCAATCTGCCACTGGAAGCTGCTTCTCAGTCCCACTGAAACCTGGACCTTTGGCCCAGGAGGAAGAAATCCAGACACTTGTAGCTTCATTTTTACATGGCTCCTGGGGCTTTTTTCTCTGTTTTTCTTACTGCTTTATTTGGGTTGGGTTTTGATGGGTGAAACAAGCCAGAGCTCTTGCCAGGATGTTGGTGGTGGGTCTGGAAACCAACTGAGAGGGAACAGTCCTAGACCCAACAGAGAGGACAGAGGAGGCTCAGGTTCGGCTGGAATTAGGGCAGGTGAGCTATGGGGTAGCGAGCAGATGGTTTTACTTTCTAAATTTTGTTCTAACTTTCACCCCCTACACCCTTCTACGAAATTTGTCCATTCCTATGCTTAAAGGCAGCTTTATGGGACAGACCCACAGGACCGAGCAGCAGAGCAGGATGCGTTTTATTCTCCCTGTAAAGCCCACATGAAACTCATAGCATGGGCTGTGTACAATGGCACCGAGAAACCATTTCAAACCACTGTGATTTATGTGCTTGAGAAGACCACTGTGTGCTGGTTCAACTACCATAGGGGCAGTAAATTAATTCTGCAAGGGTCCTGTCCAAACTTACATTGATTCTGATTTTGTTGAAAATCATCCATTAGCCAAGAATTACTAGCAGTGTTAGTGGAAATGCTGTAGTGTCATTAATTGGAATTAATGGATGGGTAGTTTTTATAGGAGATTTGAATGAAGGCAATATTCCTTTCAAAACCCATTTTATTAGAAATTTGCTTGCCAGTTGTAAAAGGCGATGCCACAACAAGCCATTCCACAATGCTTTATCCATGGCTTGATGTGTTTTTAATTAAGGAAAAGCAAAGCACTTCGAAGGGTTTTTATTTAAAAAAATAGCCATATAACAGATAACTATTTATTTACTGCATAATGGGGAACTCGGACCATGAGAGGCTGGGAAGGGTCACAGCAACACTGTCCCTGCTTATTTACTGGACTCTGAATATTCTCTTTCTTCTGGGTACTTGAAAGGACTGCAGGTTATTTTCAGTGCCTTATAAATTGCTCCATCCCCACACTTCTCAGGGGTGAGAAAGGAGAGAATAATCTGCTCTGCCTTTTTTCTAAGGACAGGTTATAACCCTGGAGGGTTAATGCTGGACCAGCCCCAGTCCTGGCTGAACTGAGAATATCTCTTCTCCTGTTTTATCCCTCTTTGGAAAGGGCAGAAAATGGGTCAAACTAATGATGCTCCACTGAAGCCAGAGGAGCTCTCCTGATCCATGGTGTGTGAAGATCTCCTGCCCTACCTCTCTCATCCCATGGGGATACGAGATGCTGTTTTATACGCCTCTTCCATGGCATTTGAAGAGTTTTACCAAGGCAGGATAAGACCAGTGTTCTCCTTTTATGCTTGAGGAGGCACAGGTAGAGGGGCTTAAAGGTCTTGCTTGAGACCACAGAGCAGGAGCTCAGCAAGCTTATTGCAAAAAATCACCCTCTCACATGTGAAGGCTCCCTATAGCAATTAATTTAGCTTTTAAACAAAACCAGATTTTTTTTACTGTTTCAGTGGTACCACAGCTACTTGCTGTCTTCCCTTGCCTCTCTTTTCATCTGAGGCTTATCGATCCACTTGCATTTCCCACAAAAAAAACCCTCCATTGGCACAGCATCAGCATCCTGTACCCAATGCTGCCAACAGGAACGCACGTGTGCTTTGTATGACCTCTGTGCAAGGATGCTTTTTCTGTGTTTCTTTTAAATGAGGGATGTGTGTGTATTTGCACTAGCAAAGACTGAAGTGAGTGCATCAGGGTCTGGGCAGAAGTCATAACAGGCAGAGGTAAGGACAGCCTGTATTAAGCCATGTGTATATAAATGGGGAAATTGCACACCAAAACAGTTAAAGGTAGTAGTCTGCTCATCATTCAGGTGGATGGCCCATGCAGACACAGTGCTCACACCTCTGGACACCAACCCGGAGCAGTGGTCCCCAGGCACAGCCGGCTGCGGCTGCTGCACATCAGCACTGTCAGAAACCCCTCACAGTCACGGTCAAGGGCACTCCACACGGCTGAGACAACTTGGAAGTGATCTCCTTCCCTTCCCCTTCCAATATCACTCTAGTATTGCTCTCCAAACAACCACTTATTCCCCTAAACCTATACACAAGTGTACATTTCAGTAAACAGCGAGGTGCAGATATTGGCATGCCCCTTCCGCTAAATCTCTGTTAGATACAGAGGCTGGGGCTGGTTTCTGCACACACAAAGCTGTGCATGGGCTTCCCATGCAGAAGGGGTGCGAAGGACACGGTGACCGTCCTTGGAGGTTGTGAGGGATGCAGGATGTGTGGGGCTTGGGCAGGGGTACCCCTGCCTGCGCCTCCCCTGTGCTGCCAGCTGTGACCCTTTGCACAAGCATTGGGCACGTTTCAGAAAGCCAAGGGGAAGTACAACAAGAATGAAATGGGGTTGTACGAACAGAATCCTAATTAAGGAGAAAATATTGGAAATATGCCATATTAGAAACGCTATTACGATTAATAGTGACAATACCACTCTTGGGAAATAGGCAAATTTACACAGTAGCTATACATAAAATTTACTTTAGCATATTCCCCTCTCTACCTTGTTTGCACACTGTGATAACAAATTGCTTGTATACTCTATGATGGTATTCTTTTTATATTTAAATATTTGAGCCAGCGTTTCATTTTGTGAGGAGAGAAAGGCACGCAGAGGTCTTGGAGCTATAGAGCAAAGTAAATGATGTGCTGTGATATATTTAGCAAGTGATAATGTGAAAACCACAAAAAAACCCAAGTATATGTGGACAGAAAGGTAAACACAGTAAGGAAGAGCTTAGTTTGGGATTTCCCTAGCAAGAAAGAAGAGTGATCTTGAATGTAAGATGTGAATCTGTCAATCATGGTACCACGTTTGAAAAGTTATTTTATCCTTCAATTCTTCAGTTTCCTTATTTAAAGAAAAAAAATGGAGAAGAGGATCAGTGAAGTCTTTGGTTGATATTTCCACATCTAGCGATGAAAAGCATTTTTTGGTAGCAAAACCAGCAGAATTATTTATTGTTACTAGTTCTTTGTGCCATTTGACTGGATCATTGCCCTGTCAGACAAAGCAGCCAACAGGTTTGTTATATATGTCTGTGTGGATACATTTATCCATAGACATACATTTATACACCTATGCAGTATATGCCATGCACATATTCCTCTGTCTCCCTTTCTCCTCTCTCTCCACGTACACCCATATGCGCATACAGAGAGGAAGGCGGTGTGGGGAATGACGCTGGGTCGTCATTAGTATGGGATAGCTGTGGAGCAATCTCTTCCTGTGGTAATTAAAAGCTGCTCCGTGCTCTGAGCTGCAGGAGCTCTCATTTGCACGCAGTCCTGCAGCACCCAGCGAGCTGCAGGGCAGCAGGGAGCCCCACTGCATCCCAGAACACCTGGGGCTCCTGGGATGCACCGGGAAAGATGCTCAGCCCCGTCATGATGCTGTGTTCACACACCAAGCAATTAGTCGCTTGAAAACTCATTTTTCCTCTCTCTTGAGTTGTCACAGGACATCCCCTTACCAAAATACAGCCAAAAATAACAGCGCTGTATTAGTCCTCATTGGAAATGCAGGACAGATCCCAGGCTGGCAGAGCTCCCTGAAGCCTACAAAGGTTTTATCATTTGGATCAACTATAGGTTACCCCAAAGACTTTAAAACCAACAATTCACCACATCAGTACAATGCCTATAACTGATCATTTTCAAGACACCCACCTTCTTACTTAATAAAGACTTTCAAGTCTCTTTGTATTTTATTCATAGGAGCTGTAAAAAATCCAAGGACCTGGTGTAAAGACTCATTTATTCTCTTCTACATAGCACTATAAATTTACACTGCATTTGCAAACTAAGAGCCCATATCTTAGGGCAAACCAGAGCTCCAAAGCGAGAGCAAGAATGGCTTTCGAAAGGCCAATCTGTCCCAACAAGAGATTGTGTCGGGGGCTAAAATTTACAGCTACAAACCCTGAAAATGAGAAGAAATTAGATGGAGAGTTTAGTGTCATTGCTGATCTGCAAATGCAGAGCTGTTTCTGCATTCATTTCTCTCATGCATCAATATACAGTGAGGGGAAATGGGGCTGGAAATGCCTAATATGGGGCAGAGACACTGAATGCCCAGGGTCATTGGGGTGAAACCCATTGCGTGTTGCCTTGCACCCTACGCATGATGGCAACATGAAGGTGTAGCTGGAGAAGCCATACTCTCCATGCTGTAAATACACTGGGGTGGCTTAAGATACTACTCACTCCTCTTCCTCATCTCCCCTCACCTGAAGTCACCAGAGAGGTGACACCGCCACCAATTCCTTGCATAGGTCCTGGCTGCCCTTTCTCTCCATCGCCAGCTCCTCTGCATCCGTGAAAATTCGCCCAAGTCTCTGCTGCTCCCGGCTCTCCCCTTCGGCTCATTCAAGTAAGCTGCAAAATGGCACAAATCCAATGTGTTCAAATGCTTTCTTAGTGTCAGTCTTTTCTTTCAAAGGACAGAAAGGAAAGGGTACCGATGCGATATTTATGAGCCTGTCAAGCCGGCTGCTCTCACCAGAAAGAGCTCTCAGGTTTCCTTCCTCTCCAGGGAAGGGACAGAGCAAGCGCCGGGGAAGGGCAGCCACGTTCGTGGGAGCTGAGCTGTCATCTGCGAGGTGTCCTCCCATCCATAACAGGTGTGGTGGCACCATGCAGAGTCACCCCCAGCTGCCAGCCTCACCCCAGCACTGGTTGGTTGCAAATGGGGGCGTTTTTTTTGAGCAGAAAGGATTTGGGGATGTGACAAGTACTACTCCTACCCTGCATTCAACTGTGGCATCCAAGCAGCTTTCTGCAGGGCAGGAGGAAATGGGTCTGAATTTTGTCCTGGCAGCTTCTTTTTCCCACTTCCCCAGAGGAAAACCACACCATGAAATGTCTCCTATTTGCTTTCTTTTTAGTGTAAAATGCCACGTGTACTTGAGATAACGAGATTCATGCACAAAATACTGTTTTCGTCTTCTCATCTGCATGCCAATAGTTTGCTGTGTTGCTTCCCTGCAGGAAAATGATTGAAGCAAATTGTAAGTGGTGCCTCTGAAACCGAAGGCCAGATCCTCATCAGCTGCACACCAGCATCATCCTTTGACTTAAACACACATTAACGATGCTGAGGAGCCTCCAAAATGAGAGGACGGTAATTATAGCTGTATTATAATGTCTCTTGCCACGTCAAACGGAGGGGTATCGACAGCAACCAAAGACCTGAGAAACACTGATAAGAATGAACTGCAAGTCTGGTCCTCCGATGCGATTTCCCACGATCCATGATTTATGGACCCAAATTAGCTGCCTTGTCTTCAGGAGGAATTGGCTGAGGTTGGCTTTTCTTGGAGTGCGTGCCAGAAGGGTGCCAATATCATATGTGTTTCTAAGTGGTATCTGACCTGCGATTGATCTTTCAGGGTCACAGATGTCCTCCCAAAGATTTTCTTTAGGGTCAAGGAGAGCAGCATAATTTGCTGTCCTGATGGTTGTCCTGCTTGCTCCTCATCCAAGGAAAAACAGCCGTTCCTTTAGGGCCGTTGCCAGGAGATGTCAGAGCCTCCCCTGACCTTTTTGGTCCATCATCTACTTTTCATACCCTTGTGGAATGTGGAAGGAGTAGTTTTTTGAGCAGTTCTGTTGGGTTTTTTGCTGAAGAGCTTGTAGATGTGCTGGATCTCTTGACTGGCTGTGGTCTTGGGCTCATTGACCTGACATTCCCAAGGGAGGACACCAGGAGACCACTCCTCTGGTCTGTGATGGACCTCACAGCTCCTCCTCTCAGGTTACCACTTCTTGCTCAATTATAGGGGCAGACGAGATCTCCCAAGACAATCACATTAACAGTTCTCTAGTCTGGATGAAGAGGATGATGGCAAGAAATTCATCATGAGCATTGACCTTGGACACTGAAATTTTCTTCTCTTTTCATCCAAAACCATCTGAAATGCTTGGCCTTGGTTTACCCCTCAAGCTTTTCCTTTTACCCTCCATTTTTAAGCAAAAGGGCAGCCAAGTCTTAGTTCTTACTGGCCAGGGAAGTAATAGCTTGTCATTTGACAGAGGTTTATGAGCTAAGATTAGTGACCCTTTCTATATTGTACATGTGCTTAGGGGAAAAGGCAGGACTTCTTGTGATGCCAGCAAAAAGGCTCACATTCATTTCAACAGAGCTGGCACTGTACTGTTAGAGGGAAAAGCCCAAAATAAATAAGAGACCCTAATCAGTTATTCAGCATGTGACCGTACTTAGAAGACAGTCTCTCAGAAACGCAAAGAGCAAAATTCCAAGATTTATTAATGCTATCATGCTTTCCCTAAAAGGATAATCGATGTACCCAAAGCCTCTCAATCAATATTTATCCTTCTGAAGCAGTGTATGGTAAAGAAATATTCCCGAAAGCACTCACTTCTGAGATTTTGTTTCATTGCATAACGTTTCAGTAAACTGCAGAATGTCTCTGATAATGATGATAAATAAGTATAAAGCCAACAGCGGTCTATCACATAAAGGAAGTAGAATAGATACCCTGTGTGCTTGGTAACAGAAGTTCAGCCCCGTGTAGACTTGACCTCGTGATCTTTTAGATGTATGGCAAAGACTTTATCCACTAGATTTAGATTAACAGCTTGGGGAATTTGCAGGTGTTAAATTAACCACAAGAGACGGTTTCAAAAGTGCAGCAGAAACACACTGAGCATGATAAGGAATAATAATTAAAAATGAATTTAAAGGGCTGTAGAGTTTAAGGAAAAGTATGTGACTTTACTCATATAGAAGTGGCCCATACTCAGGAAATAGGTCTGATGTTGCGTGATACCCCGGGGCAGTAGTTCAGGTACATCTCGTCCAGCTTCAGCAGATGCCTGGCCATGGCCCCTCTGCCAAGGCAGAGACCTATTTGACCCCATAGGTGTGAAATCCGGACACCTCGTAAACCCTGGGATCGCCCAGCCGCTGTGCTGGTGGTGGGCTGCTCCATTGGGAAGAGGGTTGGGCTCTCCAAGCAATGGGGGTTTCATCCCACAGTACAATTTTGCTGCAATTCTGACAGATCCAAAGCTTCAACTCCTGCTTCCTCCCTCAGAGTCCTCATGCAGAGCACAGCCTGTGCCCTGATGTCTCCTAGTTATTTTCTTGTTGACCCATTGACCTGGTTTCTAGGTTTCTTAAACATCCAGATAAGCAAATGCTCTTTCAATTCAAGCACAAAAACCTCAGGTATAAGAAACCCCCCCAAGTAATTATTAATTTCTTTTTCTCACCCACGCAGCCTTCTCGTTTGCCAGGTGTACCACTTCTTGCAAGCATGCTCAGCGTGAGAGATTAGACATTTATGCCTAATCTTTGGCCAAGATTTAGGCTTTCAGATAGTGTCCAGTGCTATCTGCTGAGCTGTAGCTTTACATCTCTACTTATTGCTTTAGCAGGGTGCTGAGTAAGGCTGGACTGAGATTTTCTTGCTCTTGGCTCTTTGCTTTGTCCACACTGGACAAAAACGGAAAATCAACTGGTGGGAATGGTGCTTGGAGCTGCCAGGTCAGTCTCCAGTGTCCATGATTCACATAGTCCTCGTATGCAACAGTCTCCTGTTCCTGGCAGTCACTCGGTAACAATATAGGAAGTTGCCTGGTTATTGAAGCCATAATTACTACATAATTTGCAGCCATAAGATCTCATGATAACCCTCTCCCTTGCAGAAGGGAAAAAATAACCTGGTATTTTATTTACCCTGTCAACATGTGGAACTTGCCTTACAGTGTAATTACATGGTCAGTAGTTACATGGCTCTCCAGTTGATGGTGTCCTGTAAACAAAATAAACACCCACAAATTCCACTTGTGGGGGTGCAGGCACTACATAAACTTGACGATGTTTTTAAAGCCTCCTCAGTGTGTGCAGTGCCTCACCCACAAAATGTGTGTCCAGTTCTTGTCCTTTGCTCCTAGATGTGCATGGATGATTTGTGCCATGCAAATAGCTTCTCCTTTCAGCACCACCTGATCTACATGGTCTATACCTCGGGTATTCAGCATTAGAGCATCACCTTCAGGGCCCAAATTGAGCTCAGCATCCCTCTCTTTTACACATCTATACCTGTATTATAGAATCATGGAATCCTTTAGGTTGGAAAAGGCCCTTATGGTCATTGAGTCCAAAATTGCGTGTGTATCCAATTTACCGATGGAGAACACAGTGGCTCCCTCATGGCCCCCAGGAAACTCGTAGTAGAATTGCAATGAGGAGTTGAGTTTCCAGAAGCCAAATCTAACATCCTGACCCCCAAATGCAATCTTTTTCTCTGCTGGGATATTGCTTTTGAAGACTCCACTCCCTGCTTTTGAAATCTGCTTCGTTGCACACCCTGGGAATGTACAGTGGGTGGCAGGGGGAGGGCTGAGATAATTATGAAGAGCTTTCTTGCTTTGTTTATTTATATAGCCTTAAAGATGGTGTCTGTGCATAATGTTGGACATGACGGAGAGAAGCTGACAGGGCACTAAGTTCTGGCTACCGCAGAGCGAAAACAACATTACATAAAAATATCAATTGTAAAATTACTCAAATCCATTAGCTTAATTAGCATCGTTAATCAAGGCAAAACATTTGATACGTCATGTACTTTCACAAGAGATAAATGAGCCTTTGATGAAAACCCAGCAGGTTGCCCTGCTTTTGGATCTGCCAGTGGCTGCCTGGACATGGAGGTGATGCTCAGCGGGGTGCGGGGCATGCTGGCAGCTTGGTGCAAACGCCATCCTCTGATCAAGTTTCCAGCTCAGCAAGGGTTTGGCACCGTATCTGGCCAAACCTGGCCACGGTTTAATATTGTCAGGTCCATCTTCAAGAGTGTTAAACTGTCTAATGGGCTACATTTATGCAATGTCAGTCCTTGGTTTTGACTGGTTTTGAGACAAGGTTAGCAAGGATATAGTAAGGATATTAATAATTCTTGTAGTAATTACAACAATAAATTAAAAGACTGTGCTACGTTGTCATGCTTGAGGAAGGGAGGTTCACTGAGCTCTTGCTTTTGCTTCCTAGTGGAATCTCTGGGGAGAGCCATATTTCTCTATCTGTAAACCCTTCCAAGGAGAAACACTAGAGAGATCTTGATAGCACGCTGTGGTACATCTGCAGGCAACCTATTCCCAAGATCACGTCTGTCTTGGAGGGCACTCGAGGCTCTCATCTTTCTTTTTCTCTCTGGCTTCACATTTTTGTGGTCAATCAGGTCTCAAGTGTGCAGTTCGGAGAATCAGTGATTACTGCAGGACTTTCTTCCCTTTGCATCAGGACTCGGTTGTTGCTCATTCCCTCTCCCCATGCCGTAGCACATAATTGAATCTTCTCTTCCTCTCCGTGTAACAAGACCCAGCTACAAAGGCTGAATGCTTTATTCCCAAGAAAAGCCTTAGAGATAAGATTCACCGGCTGTGGCAGCACAGCGCAGATCTTAGTAAGAGAAATAAATGTCCCTTCACTCCAGGACTATCCTTCCAGCACTTCACCTGCAACAAGCCCAAGCACAGTCCTCAGCTATTTGTATTGCTAAATATAATAAAAGAAAAGTCAGCAGTTTCTGAGGGATACACTTCCATTAAAAAAAGTGTTCCATGGCATTTTCTGCATAAACACATTATTCAAGGGCTTTTCTCCTTTCTAATATCCAATTTCTGCTGGGTATACATGTGGCTGAGGCTTCCTTCAACACATAAGACACCCAGGCTGTCATTGACCCGCAAAAAACTTAGTCCAGTGGAAAAGCTGGAGCTGTATTTGTTAATGTAATTTGAGGATATCCTGGACAGTAATTGTCTGCATAATGGTTGGAAAAGGAGGAACTGACTGAGAGCATTCCTGGCTCATTGCTTGTTTGCCCTTCTTTAATTTTTCCTGACCAGTGGCTGGTTCAGATGGGCATGACTGGAACCAGCAAGGAAAGCCAGACTGGAGAAACTCAAGGGGTTTAAAAACCTCTGCTTCAGCCTTGCAGGCAAAAGACCCCCATGCAGCCTGCCCATCCAGAAAGAGCTTTTCTGACCACCCCTTACTCATTCCTGAGGCTCAAAGGCACAGCAGCTTTTCTCCCTTGCTTGTACCCACACTGCCCTGTTGGAAGGTGAGTAGCCTGGGAAAGGATGCAGCTTTGGGAATGGTGAGGCTTGGTTCTGGTTTGGGTGCAAAGGGAAGGTCTGGATCTCACCACAGAGATCCAAGAGTAGTCTGAGAGCTGAAGGCTGCAGGTAGAGGCACCTTTGCAAAGGGCATCCCATCCCTGGCAAGTCTGAACCTGGATCTGCAAACCATTTCTGGCGTGCAGACAGCAGCACTCAGAGGCACGGATCAGTTTTGGCCTGTGCTCTGCATGTTGATGTAAACACTGCGATGATAAAGTAGTCAAAAATGGGTATACTTGATTGCAAGTCTTAATTAACTATTAATTAAATTTTATTAACTCACTAGTAAAACTGATTGTACCAAGCAATGAATAAAAGGACTGCAGTCAAAGCAGTTAATGTACCACTCATTTTTATGTGGAAAGAAGGCTCATCGTTTTCTTGAGATGACCAATATGTAAGGATTCCTCCTTGCTAAATCAGTCTGGTAGTTTTCCCACATGCCACTGATAAGGAAGTATTTACGAATTTATTCCTAAATTCAAAGTATACTTCAGGCCTTAATTTACTGTCGTAATTATATCACTGGCTCAATTAGCCCCCAATAAAAATGTTATGCTATTGTATCAAAGAAATGTAGTACCTTTGAAGTAAATGGATTCACTTGCAGAGTAAGAAATCTTCCTTTTTATGGTGTTTTCTCATCTGCTACTTATAGTAGCACCCTTGTCTTAAATTGCCCTCTTTATTCTGTTCCTTGCAAGCACAGGCTGTGCCTGAGCTGCGGATGCTCACATAGAGTGAATTCCTTCTCTCCAGCCTTGGGGCTGCATAGGGAAGCTTGGTGGTGGTAACTTCATCTCGTTAAGGCTCTGCCAGACTCATTTGCATGGTGATTCACATGCACTGCCTCCAACGCTTGCTCTGCCACACAAGGCTGTGTGGGTCTGTAGGGTTTTTCCTTGACTTCCCTGCTTTGTTTCCTCCTCACCAGTGATGAGACCATGTTATGAGCCTTAAGGAAATACGGCTGCAACTTCTGTCCTGTAGATTTTCTCCCATTGCATTTGACAAGCACCAGCAGTGCCCCCTGCCTTGCTCTGCATTCCCCAAAATAGTCCCTGGGGTCCTTGCAGAGAACTCACTGAGGGACCTCAGGTTCACCCATCCACGCAGCGCTGGGGTTGAGCAAGGGGGCAATATGGAGCCGCAATGGAGAAGTCCTTGTCTCAGAGCGTTCACCCTCCAGACAGGGCAGGAAAATTGGTCAAATTGGACAAGTGGTGTGTCGGAGCGATGAGGTAATAGCACAGCAAGGAGGATTTGGCAGGAAATCTATGAGCTGGCGAGACAGCACAGGACAGAGATCCATCTAAGAAATGGGAACGCATTGCCGTGAGCAGGGTTCTCGTGGACACGGAGCTTTTTCAGACACCATTTGGCATCACTGCCCGTCCTCACTTCGGCAAGCCTCCGGAGCCCTCTCGATTTGATTTCCAGACTCAGAAACTAAAGAAACATCCAACTACGCATCCAAAAAGTTGCTCAAAGTATCTCTGATTGACTTCTGAATACGTGATACCAAGACCCCCTCCAGACCAGAATCAGGCTAAAAAAACACCAGTATAATTAGCACTTTATGAGAACCACATCCAAATCCAGAGCTGGGTGACCTTGGAGGCACATGTCCCTGGGGCAGCCACCAGCCTGAGCTTTGTTACTTTCCAGTTCTAGCATTAAGGTTTTGCAATTAGATTTTGGGTTAAAAGACAATCCTCCCCCACAGAACCACATCTTAATTCTGGCCAGTGCAGGCCTCAGAGCTGGCTGATTGCACAGCCGCAGAGAGTGACAAGTACCAAATTGTGTCTTATCTGCATCTCCTCTCCAGCAAATGCATCTGCCTGCAGTTCAATGAGTTTCAGTCACCGGTTGAGCAACCAATGTCGGTGTCACCAGTTTCCCTCAGCTCTTGGGCATCAAGCCATGCACCAAACCCAAATTCCTGGTGCTCTCTGTATAGCAAATGCAGCAACTTTCCCAGGCTTGGGTAACATGGATCTGTTCTCCCCGTGGTATCAGTGGAGATCTCCAGCCAACTTCTGATCTTCAACAGAAACTTACCCCCAAAACAGGGCTTGAGTCCCAGATATCCCTGTTTATCCCTGAGAAAGCCAATTAAAAATGTTCCTTGTGTTTGTCCACTGGCAGTGAAGCCACAGAGAGGGAATGGCCCCTTGTGCAACTGCACAGTATGTGAGATTAATACTTCCTTTATTCTATTTATCAAACCTGACATATATGACATTAAACATTAAAAACTTTAAATATTTTAAACCCAGAAAATACTCTTCTCCTCTTTTTCATGTCTTTAAGGTAAATGAGATTATCAGAGCCTACCATTTTCCCCCATCTCACATAAACGCTAAAAACCAAAGTCAAAAGAAAGGGAAATTTCTCTGCATATTCTGTATTCTTAATGTCTGGTTTATTTATTTTAGCTGACATTCTCTGTGCCCAGGTCCACGGCTGCTCTCTGTGTCCAACCTGTATTTATCCAGGTGGCTTTGTGCCTATTAAAAAAGGGAATGTAGCAAAATTAATGTATTTTTTACAGCAGGAGAGCTGAATTTATTGGTCTCACCACGGAAATTAATTTAGCACTCCCAGCTCTCCCTCACTGGACAATAAAGACACGAAATGAAACTGCCACACAAAGTTTTGACAAAATTCACAGTCATATGGAAAAAAAAAAAGAAGAAGAAAAAGGCCACGGGTAATTTACCACCAAAACTGAATCAACCTTTTATGCCAGTGATGCACCAGTGATACCGTGAAGGGAATTTCTACCCAGTGACCAAAAATCCTACCTGGGTCAGTAAATAGAAATGCAAGATTGAAAACTAACAAGCTCGGAAACATATTTATCTTAATTTTTTTCACTTTGGAAAATAAATCTGGGTAATAAAGTAGACGTTGGGGTTTATGCATGGCAGCATCCTTCGGCCTCGTGCAT